>NW_010540653.1:517-7842 GCF_000687285.1 Phaethon lepturus
AACACCGGCCCCTCCTGCTGGTTCTCCCCCACAGGCGTGCCTCGCCGCGCTCGCGGCCTCCCCGTATCTTCACTTTCTCAGGTTTAGCCTCAAACTGAGCCAGGAAGGGGGGGAAAAATGTAAGTGGCGTGGAGCTAATGATAGTGTCACAGGTGTGCTGTTACACACATTTCCCCGCACCTGACAACCTGATGAGTAGTAAAAAATTAGTAGCTCCGTGGACGCAATAAAATAAAGCTAAAGGAAGCACAGGCTAGCAAACGTCGAAGAAACGGGAGAAATACTAAGATTTGTGGAAGGAATCAAGAAAACCTGGGTATTTTTAAAACAAGTAATACATCAACCCAACCGAATCGGGTTTAAATCGCCCCTTGCCGGCCAGGTTTTCCCCGTCAGGCGCCAGGAGCAGGGCTAACGCGGCCCGCCCCGCGGCCGGGGGGGTTCGGCTGCCGGGCACAGCTGGGCGCCCTCGGTAACTTCAGCTATCACCGCGGTTGTCAGCCGGTGGCCTTGGAACACCCCCCCCCCCCCCAGTGGTGACAAAGATTTGTTTTTTGGGTTTTGGTTTGGTTTGGTTTGGTTTCGTTTGGTGTGGTTTGGATGTCTGGGAGTTTTTTCAGGGCAGCTTCACAATCGCGAAGTTTTGTGAGTAGCCTTCTGTTTTGTCCTCTTGGTAGTGCTTTTGTATCAAGTAATTGGAAGCTGTGCAAAACTAGTTTTGACAACTTTTTAGTTTCACACCAAAGAAGTTTAACTTCTATGGTCAGGTGTAAATTACATACATGTAACATGGAACTATCTGAAACACTTTGGATGGCCTTAACTAGCACCATCTGATACATTTTACAGATACACCTCAAAATAAAGTATGTAAAATAATGAAACCTGAACTAAGATGGGTTTATTTTCTTTCACACAGAGAAATTGTCTACGACCCCGGAGTGAAAAAAATTTCCGTCTATGATGATGACTGATTTTACGGGACAGTATACGGTAATGTTGGGCTTTACTAGAATAGAGGAAACTGTTTTTAAATGGAAAAATCTCATAAAGAGCAAAACTGCAGCAGTGTTTCAAATATGCCAAGTGCTGTAACAAACGCTAGCCAAATTTGCAGTTGAAGAATCTTACGATCCAAACAGAAAAGTGGGAGAAAGGGAAAGATGGAAATTTTTTCCCCCAACAGTAATTTTTTAAAATCAAAATAGCAACTGTAAGGCTGCACGAATAAACACCCTTGCATATTGCATTTATATAGACAATGAAGCATAAGCAGCAGTCAACACTGATTTAGAATGTACATTTACCAAAAAGAGGTAAATGCTTTATGCAGCTGTATCTAGAACAATAACTGCTGCTTTTTATTTCTATAAATGTCATTACTACAATAAAATTAGTCCTCCAGACTAAGAAGTATATGATTCTAGGGTGCTACTCGAATGCTTAAGTGATAACCTACCATAAATTGCTTCAAAACTTTTTAGTTCGCACCTTGAAGGCCATTTTGGGAAGGGAGGTCATACCTATGCATGACATATAACTGTATTTTTTTGTTTCTGCTTCCTGAAATCTTCAGAAACCTTTCACAATGCTTTGTAAAGTAGATATTTAAGTAGATGTTCAATATTACATACATAGGTTTTTACATAGGGTTTAATTTAGACTCATGTATCCTTGTTTTGGAACTGAAAAAGCAATGTTGTTGTTAGTAGCTGGAGTATAGTAACTTCCTGTTCATAGTACATTGGGAAGCTAGTCTCCAACCTTTTAGGGGTGAGGAGAGCAAGGGACAGAGAGAAGTGTTGGACAGCATGCCACTCAGTGAGGAAACTGCACTTACCTACTCCTAATTGTTATGGAATGCTTCCTCTGTGCTTTACCTTTCTCCACAGACATCTTTCCTTAAACCATGTCCATTTTTCTCCCACTTCACTGCATGGGGAAAACAACATGAATATGGGTAGCTTCCTCCCTACTAAACATGATCTTTTATACGTCAATTGCCCGTATTTCAGTAGTATAGCAAACAGTCTGTCCTCCCATCTCCCGTGTGTCTTTCATGCCTTCCTGCAGAGTGAAAAAATCCTAGATGAATGTGCGCACTTGCAATTTCTTTGTGCTGTTTCTGTTCCAAAAAACTGGCAAGGCAGTAAATGGTTTATATATCATAGACTATGATTTTTTCCCCTTTTCTATGTGTACTTATTACACAAGATAAAAAAGGAGAAGATAGTATGTTTTAGCCTACTATCTATTAATCAGAAGACAGGAATGACTCTGAAAAGGTGACTCAACATCTCTGAACCAATGGAGATTGCTCAAAAGGAAAATAAGTATGGTGTTGCCCCATTGAAAAGCAAAGAACTTTTTCATTTTTTTTAATTTGGAAGCGTAAGAAATAATTTTCAATATGCTAAGCAGCTTACTCAAGGAAACTCAGGTTGCTTACATAAAAATTTTCAGATCACTTTCTGTCCTAGTAATCAGCTTTATCAGATTGTATAGTGAGTTTTGACATAGTCAGAATGTGATCTACTGTGTTGTGAAAACCTCTGTTAGCGCAGCAAGAAAAACTTAAAGGTATATAGTAGCTTGCACCAATGTATTTGCCAAATATAACGTCATATAAAACATTTGCCACAACAAAATTACTGTGTTAAGATGATAAATTTGTTTTGAAAATACTTATAATTGTGGGGATTTAATGCTCGCAAATCTCTGCTGTTAGGACAAAAATCTTGTAAAAGTAGGATTCTAACCACACCAAAGGTTAACCCATGTTTACCATTCTACAGCCAGTGACAGTCAGTAGTACACTGAAGAGTTATTAGGAAAACAGAAGGTTATGATAAACTTAATTTTTCCGTTGCATGGAAACCACTCCCTGGTATAATTCTTATCAGATGATCTGTCATACAAGTTGAAAAATAGTCTTAGCTGAACCTGGAGGGACTTTCTTTTCTCCCATCCCTTGATCACAGTGGCTTGCTTGTTCACTCATGCATTTCACCATTTCCATGTGGCAAGTGCTTGCAAGGATGAATGAGCAACTGGAGATGTTAGTATTAATGTACTGCTGTTGGAATTCAGCAACCAAAATCTGAGAGATGCTTTACAAGCAGCTGGTTTACCACAGACCACCAAGAAATAGTCTGTATTAACGAGTATTTTGTTTGTAACCACTTTTAAATCTGAATTCTAATACAATAGGTTTTATTTATGTAGGTGTTGTATGGAGGTCTATCACTACATTGACAGAATCTTCTTAATTTGTAGTGGTTACAAACAGAGCATGAACTAAGCTTCAGGAAACTAATAGAGGGTTCAGAGTATCAAGAGGAACTGAAGTATGACTTCAATATAAAAGGGGAACTGAAGCATCTGGATACAAATGAGTCCTTTGTTTTCAATTATTACAAGAATGCACATGAGCGGAATCATAAACGTTATCAAGTTTTGGGACATTTTATTACCAAATATGTTTATGAGCTCCTGGAAAGAGTCTGCATGCTGCAGAAAGTTTATATTCCTACTGATGCTACAGAGGATGAACCAAGAAGTTTCTTTTTCATGAGCAAGAATGCACTAACAAGTTCCTCCAGCCTAATTGTCCTTCTTCAAGACCATGGAGTTTTCTGTGCCGGACAGTGGGGGCTGAGGACAATTGTCAGTGAGGGCCTGGAGCACGGAACACAAATACCGTTCATCCAAATGGCCCTTCAGAGCCATGGAGGAGTGGTTGTACTGAATCCCAATGACAACTTTGTTGATCTGAAGACTGAAAAGGAGACGTTAAGCTTTTCTACCAGGGAAGAATCACTGACTTCTACACAGTCTGTCTGGTGGATCCCCAAGAGGGGCAGCAGCAGCCCCAAGGAACATACCATGTATGTATGGGATCATTTCATTTCAAAGAGCGCAGCCAAGAACGTGGCCTTTGTTGCCCATGGCTATGGTGGCTTGGTGTTTGTTGATCTGCTGGTGCAGAGAAAATATGAGGTAATGAATAAAGTGTACTCTGTGGCATTCATCAACTCCATGCACAACACACAGCACCAGACTAGAAGCGATCTACAAATACAAGAATGGATACAGAAATACTGCCGGGAATGGGTGTCAAACAGTAAGCCTCTAGATAAAGTTGTGGGTTCTCTCGTGAAAGTAAATTGTCCTACTGTCTCTGCTGGAACAGAAAAGTATGGTTTAGCACCCTCCTGCTGCTTACATGCCATCTTTAAGTACCTGAAGAGCACACTGAAAGCCAAGACAGCCTTTAGGCATTCACCTGTTGCAACCAGAAGCAGCACAAGTAAGAAGAGAGGCAATAAATAAAGGTGTACTGATTTGCTCTTGATAGTGGTCTCTTCCTTTCATAACTGCCCCTGTACCTTTCAGTCATCTAAGGACCTTCCTCTCAGTGTGGAGCAACTTACAGTTTTAAATTTGAAGATAGTTTGTTTGGTTTTGAGAAACACACAAATACAAGTTAACTATTAGGAAAGAAGTGCATTGTTGAAAGCTTTAAGCCTCAACCCTTCAGCTAGCTGTGAAATTTAAAGTTGCACAAAATAAAGATGTTAAGGTATATCAACTCTCACCTGCATAATTTTTAAAATAAACATTCTGCAGTTACGGCTTTACAATCAAACTAAACTATAAGGAAAATACTCGCATAAGTGCACAGCTTTCATTAAAAGGACAAATCTGGAATACACAAAGCATGTAAAGGATCTATTTTTTCCTCATTATATACATTTTCCTCATATATATATGTTTAAACTCTTTCAAGAGCTTGAACATCCACCTTCCTCCTTGAAACATTTACTGTTAAGCTGAACAATACTTCAGGGAACTATATACTACTGCCTTCCCTCCAGTCAAAGATGGCATGCCCCAAACATGACACAGTGAACTAAAGTAACTTCCGTTTTAAAGCCAACTAAGCCAGTGAGATTACTGGGCATGAGCTGCTATAGAAATACAATACTCTAGCAACCTGCAATTACCAAACTGATGCAAAAGAATGACATTGCTTTTTCTTTCAGCTGTTTAATTTTAGACAGAGGTGGGAAATAGAGACAGTTTTTAAATAGCCATACTCAAGGTTTGCAATTTATGCAAGCGGAACGTCAAATAACCTTTAAAGCAATTGTAAACAAAACAGTTATTCTGAATTTCCAGTTTAATCCTGTGGGAATTAAAAGTGCTCTGTGGCTGCAAAAGAGCTTTGAAAGATAACAAAACCTTGTCCTACACCTTCAGTTCCCATCTCAGTCAAAAAAAAATGTTGAACAGTAATACTGGGTGCCAGAAAAAAGAGTGTCCACTTCCCTTTTGTTTTTATATCCATTTCAGATTTCAGTCATCTCTAATACTGTTTGAAAAAACTTCCATCCCGTTCTCCAGTAATGGGTAAAAGCGTAAAATTCTATTGGAAAGGCATTCAGCTCAACGCTCTTGAGAGAAAGCAATTTCATCTGAATGAAAATGGTACTAAATAGACAATTAAATAGAATATACAGTGCTTTAGTTCACTTAAGAAAGTTGCACTGGAGGTGCCATCATTGAGGATGCATCCAACCTGCCTGTTTTGCATGTGCTGGTCAGCACGCGGCTCAAATAGTCACTTGCGCGAATTCTACACATGAACATGTAGCTTTATTTAGGAGAGAAGTCTAAGGTGACAGAATGTCTGTCTTCAGAAGGAGACCAATATGATCCTTCAACTTAAATGCTCAAACTGTCCCATGGTGTCAGAGGTGGCTAAAAATGCTTGAAGGAAAAAACAAGGCATATAGAACATCGGTCATTTCTGTAATTCTTTATCTCAGGTCAACCTATTAAATTCCTTGGTAGAGAAGGTCGTATTTAGGAATGTTATTGGGATCAATAGGACTTCTCACAATGAGCTTTCCACGCATTGCTCCACGATAAATCACTTCAATCAGATCTATAAAGTCTTGCTTTGTTTTGAAGCTTCCTACAAATTTGGTATGATCTGGAGACCTAAATATAAGCATAAGATAAAGGTAGAATTGTAATGATAAAGTGTTCAAAGCAAAAACACCTAAAGACAAGAAAAGATGTATAATGAAATTTGAGGTTCTGAGTAATTCAGAAAGAACGAACCGCACTGGTAATAGCATAACCAAGTCAGGAATATACTGTGACCTCCAAAGTCCAAAAAGGTGCAGTGTCTAAGACTTTAACTATACTATTTTTTTGCAGAGTCAAGCATGTTTCACAGCTGACACCTACTTATTGCATCAGAGCATATTTCAAAATACTTCTTAATTTTGAGTCCTCCTAGCTTCCTAGAGAGTTTTCAACACAGATGCTGGTAACAACATTATAGTTTTCAAATGTTACCTTCCCCAGACATGGTAACATAGAGAAAGACTGACAATTCTTACAAACATAAATAGATAATGCCAGGTAGGATGACATACCCATAATCAACCTTCATGTGTTGTCCATTGAAGAAAAATACAGTAGATGGAATATAACTGATGTCAAAATACTGGGTGTACACTGGAACCTTGTCCACATCCACCAGGTAAATGACTGCCATTTTACTTAGGTCATGAGCTGTCTTTGCAAGCTGTAAAGAGTGAGAAAGACAGATGACAAATGGATTGAGACCCAAGAGGAAAAAGGGTAGCAAGCTTTATAAAGCCCCTTTTCCTTATGTCTTATCAGTTTAAGCAGGACTAGAATATCATGCCTTCTCTACTCCAAGCACTTCACACACCCACTACAATAACATAAAGATTTGCTTAATTTTCAAACTCTTTTATGAATATAGTATTATTTCATTCTACATTTGTCACCAGAATTTTCATGAGACACTGTATTATCCAAAAGCAACATATGACATTCTCTTGTGTGCAACAGGTATACTAATAGATTTTTTTTCAAAAAAGAAAAAAAAAAGGAAAAAAACCCTCTTACAATATCATCGAGCTGCAGACAAACAGCATCGTTATCTCTTCCAAACCGCAGAACCAAAACCTTCTCGGCCACGCTTTTTATTGCCTGATCCACTTCCCTCTTACAGGACAGTTTGGGCAGCAGAAAACTCATCACGACAGACCAGAGCTTCAACTAAAATCCCCACCTGACCGTTAGGAAAAAAAACTGCGTCAAAAACCAGCGAAGCTTCTCCATGCTATTGAAAGAAAAAAAAAGATAAATAAATCACCGACCACCACACCGGGCTGACAGATCCCTCGGGCTCCAGGGCCTGCCTCACGCCCCAGCCCGGCAGGGCGCAGGCACAACGTCCCGTCCTCCCCCTCGCAGGGCCTGGCCTCGCCCCGCAACAG
>NW_010540654.1:0-212 GCF_000687285.1 Phaethon lepturus
CGTCATCCAGGTAGGGCTGGGGGGCTGCTGGCCCCGTGCAGGGCTGGCTGCGGCCCTGACCCCTCGGTGCTCCGCAGGTTGCACACCCCCTTGTGCAGAAGCAGCTGGTGGACTACGTCCACAACGGGTTCCTCGTCCCCGTCATGGGGCCGGCACTGCACAAGGTGAGGGGGCACCTTCTCGCAACGGGCGCGGAGCTGCCTACTGGCTTT
>NW_010540654.1:431-891 GCF_000687285.1 Phaethon lepturus
CGCTTCATCCTGCTGCACCGCCATGACAACAGCACCATCCTTGACACCCTCGTGGGACGCATCAGCAGCAACTCCCGGGTGAGAGGCACTGGGCTGCTCCCACAGCCCCCTGAGCTGCTGCCTGCCCATGGCGCTGCCCTTCTGCCCCACTGTGGGCTGCCCCGTGGCACTGCCTGGCCACGGCACTGCCCTCCTGCCCCACTGTGGGCTGCCCCATGGAACTGCCCAGCCATGGCACTGCCCTCCAGCCCCACTGCGGCTCCCTCACCTCTGACCTGTCCCCAGCTCTGCATGGTGTCCCTGAGCCTCTTCCGGACGCTGCTCAGCCTCAACTGTGAGGACGTCATGCTCCAGCTGGTGCTCAGGTAACCCACCCCATGCCTCAGGTGCAGGGGGATGACCTGCTGCTGCCCCACACCCTGGGAGGTTCCTTTGGGATGTGGCCTGGGGTATTGACCCC
>NW_010540655.1:0-1283 GCF_000687285.1 Phaethon lepturus
GCAGCAAAAATGAGAAAGCACCGTAGCCAACATCTCCCCAGATCCATGTCCCTGTGCCACAGCTTCCCCAGCGAAGCCACTGCCTGCCTTCCCCAAACTAAGCCCCATTTTTCTATCCGACAAGCCACCGCCAAGCTCAAGACTGCCCTTCCTCAGCAGCCACGCATCCCCAGATGCCTCAATCGCTCTCTCCATCCCACTTTTCCCGTTTTACCCATCCTCAAGCCCAAAACGCCCTCTGAAGGGAGGGTGACTCCTCCCACCCCTCACCCGGGGCACCCACCCGCTGGGTCGGGGAGCCAGAGGGATCATCTGGCCCAGCCGGGATCAGCCGGTGGAGGGGGACAGAGACCCCCTTGCCTTTGGGGTGGCTCTCCCGCAGCCCCATCGCTGCCTTTCTCTGCTTCCCAGCTCTGCAAATAAACTGCCCTTCTTCCTTAAAATCCACAGGCTTCCTTTAAGCTTCCAAATGCTCCTGGGAGCTTTTATCCTCCCCTCTCTGCTCCGGCCGTGCAGAGCGCGCAGCCTGGGCTCGGGTGCTATTATCTAGCCGGTTAATAACGCGGCCGAACCCCCCCAGGTTCAGTGAATAAATCCAGCCCGTTTTCTCATGGAGACACTCCCACCATTGAAAGCACCCAGGCTGAGTTGGCGGCAGCCTGATTTATAGCCAAAAACACCAAGGCCATGCCAGCCTCTTCTTCTCCCCTTGTGTGGTTTTTGTTTTTTTTTTTGTTGTTGTTGTAAGAGCAAAACCAACAAAACCTCTCGGGGCTGAAGGGGGATTGACACAGAGGGAGGCTGAGACGGGCAGATGCTCCTGCAAATAACGGGGCTTTGCGGGACCCAGAAGTTCAAGTTTCACGCAGTCAATAGAGGCCGGCAGAAGCGCGAGGCCGGAGCAGAGCTGGGAAGCGCGCTCCCGGGCGGCTCCAAGGCTGACGTAAGAGTGGCCCCGGAGCTGGCTTGCTCACCACATACCTAATTTTCCCATATAAGGCCAAGGAGAGCAATAACTCTCCTGGCAAGCAGATCAATAAAAACAGATGGTGGGCTTACAATTAGAGATTAAGCACATACCAATCCAGAACAAACAGGCCATAAATCATACGTGAAGGAGCGTATTTATAGTTTAGATCACATTCCTTAATTAATTCAAAATGGCCCAGAAAAGAAAATAATACAAGACTGCTCTTTTCTGCTTTGTTCCTGCCTTGCTTTTGCAAAGCTGCATTCTTTTCTCGGGGGGCGCAGGGGACGGGGCAGCCGCAGGAAAGACGCCC
>NW_010540655.1:1297-5702 GCF_000687285.1 Phaethon lepturus
AGCCCGTGCTGCTGGGGGAGGAAGACGAAGGCTGCGGGGCTGGGGAAGAGCCGCGGAGCAGGCGGCGAAGCTCCGCGTGCAGCAGGGCGAGCACTTGGGGCTTGGCAGCATGCAGGGAGAGGGCTGGAGCACGGCCGAGCACGGAATTCGTCTGCGCACCCCTGGGTTTGCGTTTGGGTGGGGTGGGGGGGATGGACCCGTGGGATGAAGGTGCAGGGGCTTCCCACAGGTGGCAGCTCTGAGGGCATTGCCACAGTGGGGGATGCCCCCAGGCCACGTGTCGGGATCTCCTGAAGGACGATGCAAGAGACCACCCATTAGCACAAGTCCTGCTAACGGGACATTTGACCTTGACGGCAACAGCCAAGCACGTTTTTCACACAGAAATTGCTCCGCTACATCGGCTTGCTCTAGAAAATGATCTCAAGCTCCTCGCTCTTGAGGGGACTGCCAAGCTGGAGGCAAGTGCAGTATGACAGAGAGAGAACACCAGCTGATTAGCTCTGAAGATATACCTGGGCCCAGGCTTTCCAAAGCACCTCTGTGACTCCAGTCCAGACCTCCAGGATAGTTAGGAATTATTGAGTTTAATGGGAACCAGGTGCCCAAGGCCCCTGGGCAGTCCAAGGCTTCAGGAAGCCCCATCCTACTGCCAGTCTTGCTCTGAACTCCTGAAGATATGTTGGGAGGATGGGGAGGTTTCCTCTTTGTGAACACAAGGGACTTTGCCTTGACCACGAGAAGAGCTGTGTTGAGCAGAGGATGGTACGGGGACGCGAGGCTGAGTGCGGCACAGCTCCCCTGTGCCCAGAGAGGGATGTCTCCCATCCCTGCCTCCTCTTCTTCCTCCCCTCTGCCCTCCACCCTCTCTCCCAGCACTTCCCCATCCTTCCAGCTCTGCTCTTCATCACCTCCCACCAGCTGTCCCCATGGCAAACTCTCCATGTCTTTGCTGGCAGGGTTCGTCTGCTGCCAGGTCCATGATTTGAATCGGCCTGCGGAGGGATCTGGTGGGTCCCCACGCTGACCCACGCTGCCTTCAGCCGTGCCCTGAAGCCCCACCGAGGGGCAGAAGACCCCAGGACAGCTGGCAGCCGGAGCTGAGCGCCATCCCCACCGCCTGCGCCCAGCCCAGGGGCGGCAGGGCTGTCGGGCACAGGGTGGAGGGAGCAGCGCTCGCTCCGTCCCAGGCAGGAGAGCAGAGAGCCCGCACAGCTGGAAATATAAAGCAAGTCCTTTGAAGCTTGTCCTTCCCTCCCTGCTCTTTGGAGCGCTGTCAAACAAGCGGGGCATGAAAGAGATGGCGGAGCTGATGGAGCTGGAGACCCCCCAGGACAAGGAGAGAAGGAGGGACCCAGTGAGACAGCACTTGACCGCCTGCCAGCCGCCCCAGCATCGCCGGCATCTCCCTCAGCAGCCCCTGTGCCTTGTCAGCTGGGAGGTTGGGGTAAGGGGTCTGTACCGGCCGGAGCTGACAATGGTCTATCATTGACCAGAGGTGATTCAGGAATAGACCCTGGCCCTGGTGCAGCGGTACAGGGTGGAAATCCAAATTCATTTTTATGAAGCAGCCCCACCAGCGCTGCCCAGCCCGGGGGCATCACGAGGGCTCAGCCCCAGAGGACAAAATGGGTCTCTCTCCAGCATAGCAAGTTGTGCAGAGCCGATCCGAATATCTCTGTGCCATTTAAAGTCCCTCGCTGGATGAGGCCATTTTAAAACCCTGTTTGAGCCCTCCCCCCGTGTTTTCCCACGTGCAAGGGCTGCTGGTTCCCCTGACGTGAATGGCGGCTTTGCAGATTGCGCCAGCGCAACGCTATTTGTTTTCTTGCCACAACTCTGCATTTTGTGGGTTTGTGGGGGGGTTGCGGACTCAAAGACGTGAGAAGCAATCCCAGCCATGACGCAGTCTCCTGATAGCAATCATGCAGGCATTCACTGACAAGCAAGTCTAATCAGCATGCAAAATAGCTTGTTAGCTGCCCTCTATCATAACCAATCTGTTGACAACCTCAGCTTGTGTAATACATCAGGACTTCGTATCATGAGGCTATAATAGCCCTCTGCAAACGGTTGCTGTGATTTTTACGGCAGGTGACTTTCCAGACCTGTGGTAGCAGCAAGGTCAAGGCGAGCTCTGCACTAAGTTTGCAGATGACACCAAGCTGGGTGGGAGTGTTGATCTGCTGGAGGGCAGGAGGGCTCTGCAGAGGGATCTGGACAGGCTGGATCGATGGGCTGAGATCAGCTGTATGAGGCTTAACAAGGCCAAGTGCCGGGTCCTGCACTTGGGTCACAACAACCCCACGCAGCGCTACAGGCTTGGGCAGGAGCGGCTGGAGAGCTGCTCGGGAAAAGGACCTGGGGGTGCTGGTCGACAGCCGGCTGAACATGAGCCAGCAGTGTGCCCAGGTGGCCAAGAAGGCCAACAGTGTCCTGGCCTCTATCAGCACTAGTGTGGCCAGCAGGAGCAGGGCAGGGATCGTGCCCCTCTACTGGGCAGTGGTGAGGCCGCACCTCGAATCCTGTGTTCAGTGTTGGGCCCCTCACTACAAGAAGGACGTTGAGGTGCTGGAGCGTGTCCAGAGAAGGGCAACAGAGCTCATGAGGGGTCTGGAGCATGAGTCTGATGAGGCTGAGGGAACTGGGGGTGTTCAGTCTGGAGAAGAGGAGGCTGAGGGGAGACCTTATCGCTCTCTACAACTACCTGAAAGGGGGTGTGGTGAGGTGGGTGTTGGTCTCTTTTCCCAAGTAACCAGCGATAGGATGAGACAAAATGGCCTCAAGTTGCACCAGGGGAGGTTTAGGCTGGATATTAGCTCTGAAGATATACCTGGAAGGTATATCTCAGTAAAGAAAAATTTCTTTACTGAGAGCGTGGTCAAGCATTGGCACAGGCTGCCCAGGGAGGTGGTGGAGTCACCATCTCTGGAAGTGTTCAAAAAATGTGTAGATGCGGCACTTCGGGACATGGTTTAGGGGACATGTTGGCGTTGGGTTAACGGTTGGACTTGATGATCTTGAAGGTCCTTTCCAACCTTAGTGATTCTGTGATTCTGTGCCGCTGGGTGCCATGAAGGTGACGTCCCCTTGGAGACCCACTGCAGCGCTGCACCGCGTCTCAGGGGCCGCACGGTGAAGAGGCTCCACCACAGAGCAGGTGGAGGATCCTCAAAGCAGCACTGGGGGCTGTTTCGTGGGCAGCCAAAATGCAAGGGCCAAGGTCTTTCCCAGGAACAATTTAATTTACCAGCAAGCCTGTAACCCATGCACCACCTTCTCCATGTGCTGGTATCAATTTCTGGGGCTTTCCTCCAGCAGAGATAAGGCCAGCGTTGTCCTGGCGCAGACACCACTTGCTGCTCGCAGGACAGTCTCCAGCTCCCCCATCAGCTGCCACCACACTCACCTCACACCCCCCCTCCGCTCCACCTTTGCCTATGAAACGCACCGAAACATGCCTCAGTGTTTTGTTGGATCGAGGTGGGAACCAATTTCCTCGTAAAACATCTCTTTGGGGGAAATGGTTTAACTTTTTTATTTGTCTTTTACCAAACCTTTTACATTTTTGCCCCCAACATCTTTTCATGCCCTGAAACTTTTTTTCATCATTTTCCTCCTTCTATTCAAAGGAATTCAAAGGACACTGAAATGTGCAAAGCATTCACAAATGTTCAAATTATTGGAGGAGATTTTTCACAGGGGTGACATTCCCCTTGAGCAGCCCCACGGCTGGGACAATCCCCGTGACCACAGGGGTCAGTTGTTTGGGGAGAACAAAGTTCTTGTAGCCTTGAAGGAGAGGTGGGTGTTGGTCTCTTCTCCCAAGTAACCAGCAACAGGACGAGAGGAGATGGCCTCAGGTTGCACCAGGGGAAGTTTAGGCTGGGTATTGGGAAAAATTTCTTTACTGAGAGAGTGGTCAGGCATTGGCACAGGCTGCCCAGGGAGGTGGTGGAGTCACCATCACTGGGGGTGTTCAAAAAACATGTGGATGTGGCACTTCGGGACATGGGTTAGTGGGCATGGTGGTGTTGGGTTGACGGTTGGACTTGATGATCTTAACGGGCTTTTCCAACCTTAATGCTTCCGTGATTCCGTGATTCCGTGATTCTGTGAAGCAAAAGCCGTCCCTGGTTGTGCTTAGTGCTGTGCTCTGCCCCAAAGAGCCCCTGTCAGATGTACTGACGACGGCCACGGCGCATTTTATAACAGGAAAGAGATGCCACAGAAGGCCTCCATGGTTGCATAGTTGTCACACTCTGCCGAGACCCGGCAGAAACACCCTGGCTGCAGCTGGACGGCAGGCGGGATGGACTGACGGATGGCATGTGCCCAGGTCTTTGCAAGCCCGCGGCCATCCCAGCCCCGTCCCTCCGCCCGTGGAGGTGGGTAGCTGCGGAGT
>NW_010540656.1:0-1052 GCF_000687285.1 Phaethon lepturus
GCGCTTGCCACCCCACTGCGGGGACATCCCTCACCCCAGCCCCACAGGGAACCCCCAGCCAGCCTGCCCCAAGGGAGAGCATAGGGCCACTGCCCCCCCGCCCCCAGGGAGGGCATGGGGGTCCCCCCAGCCCCTCTTCAACTGGTCCTAAACCGGCCACGGGGATTGGCCGGGGAGCAGCTCCTGCAGCAGGGATCAGCTGGGAGCAGAGTCCCACAGGAACGCAGTCTGCCGCTGAGCGCTTCACGCCAATTGGTTCATGCACAGCTGCTTACACGGGATTGGTCTGTGCCTGGACTCGTACATGGGATTGGTCAGCAACTGGATTCTCACCTGGGATTGGTCAGTGTGTGGATTCTCACCTGGGACTGGTCAGCGCATGGATCCTTAGGTGGGATTAGTCAGTGCACGGATTCTCACACGGCATTGGTCAATACGTGGATTCTGACATGGGATTGGTCAGAGCAGTGATTCTCACACAGGATTGGACAGAGCAGGGATTCCAGCACAGGATTGGTCAACAAATGGATTCCGACATGGACTGCTCAGAGCACGGGTGCTCATGCGGGGCTGGTCAGCGCGCGGGCCCATAAGCAGGCAGGTTGGCTGCCTGCGCCCGTAGCAAGCCCTGTGTGGGACCCTGCCCCACAGATCCCCGCTGCCATGCTGGGGGAGCGCTAGGCAAGCCCCATCCCTAAGCATCGAGACCCCACTGCAGGCTTTGGGCTGCCCGTGGGGCAGTAACCCACCTCGAGGGGTGGTCAAGGTGCCAAAATAAGCCCTGGCTGCCCCAGGGGGTCTGTGCTCCCCTGCCCCCAGCCTGGGGGCTCCCCTTATGGGGGAAAGCCCCGAGCACATGGAGACTGGGCTCAGTGCTGTGTCCCCACCCCAGGGGACGGAGCTGAAGGTGCCACAGTGAAACCAAACTGCTGAGCAGCACCCCCAAAACTGGTGTCCCCCATCCATGGGGTTGAGGGGGTGTGGGAATGGGAGGGGGAAGCAAGGACAGAGCTGCTCGCCCCTGCCCAGGAGCCAGGCCGTGGGGCCACTCT
>NW_010540657.1:0-23960 GCF_000687285.1 Phaethon lepturus
GCTTCTTCCTCAGTGGCAACGCAGATGCCATCATCAGCCCACCGAAGGGACTGACGCAGGTGGCTTTGGAGCGTTTTGCAGAGCTGCTTGGGAGGGGCGAGCGATGCAAAGTCATCACCTTTGCCAGAGGCCTCCTCTGAAGAAATGCAGTGGCTTCTGTTGGTGCTGTGGTCCTCGCCGCATGCTTGGAAATGCTTTTTGTCCTTCAGGGATGGTAGGTCAGCATCACGAGGTGCTCGTTTGTCCTATGGTGGTAGGACAGGACAAGCTGAGACTGCTGGCTGAAGTAGTGAGCTCGTCTGGGGCAGAGGCAGATGCTATTTCTCCTGGAGACAGCTCCCTTTCAAACCTTGTGATTCTTAAAAAAAAAAATGTGCTCTTACCGGACTTTACATACCAAATTTTTTGCAACTTCACATGTAGATTTTCAAATGTCATTCTAAACAGAGCTTTGACTACACCATTATAATGTTGGTGTATCTGAAGGTCAGCTAACACTGAAAGGTGAAATTTAAGGAACTTGATAGATTTTTTTTTTTTTAATTGTTTACACAAAGGTAGGGTTTATATAATTCAAACACATTTTTATTTAATGAAATAGTTCCACAGCCTGAATGATCAGGAAGGGGCTTTATTTTTGTCAGAAATTAACACGCAAACAGCTGAGGCTTGCTAGCAATGTGCTGTTCAGATTCTTGAATCTCCATATTGTTAGGGCACTCTTTCATCAAAATAATAAAAGAAAAATATACCTGCACACCCTAAACTGCGAGGACCATTTGTAGACTTCCAGACTGACTTTACTGAGATTTCTGAATGCTGTCATTTTGTGTATATCCTTGTCATTTTATGTATGTTCTCAAGATGGAGGCCTGTCCTTTTAAACATGCAGATGACGTAACTGTTGCAAAAAAAATTGCTGAGAGAACTAACTATTTGCTTTAATATTCCACTGTTTCTAGAGACCAATAAGGGGACCCATTTTACTGGACAAGTAATGTAAAAAATTTGGGCAGCCCTACAAATAAACGAAGGTGTCACTGTGCCCATCACCTCCAATCCAGTGGGGCTGCAGAGAGGAAAAGCTCCCATTTTAAAACACGGTTGGCAAAAAATTGTGCAGAGACTGGCCTGAAATGTCTGGATGTGTTACCTCTTCCACTGATTTATATATAAGAAGCACTGTGAATAGAAAATATCAGCTGACACCTGACAAGATTTTAATGGTCACGTGACTGTCTCATCCAGCAATCCCTATACTCAAACATAAAACCAACAGATAATGCTCTTCTGAAATATTGTCAGCTAATAATGAAATGTTTAAGGACTTCCCACAGACTGCTGAAAAATGTTTTACCACAACCCACCACTGAAGTCTGTCACATTGAAATTGGGAGATTGAGTCTGCACTGAGGTATACCAGTGACTGGAAAGGACTTTATCAGTACCGGTAATTACTAATGCTGCAGTCATGTGCAAGGGCCTGCTTGATGGATCCATGCTTCCCAGGTTAAAAAGGTCACACCATCTTCAGACACAAGGCAGAGTGTACCACCTGTCACAGCAGAGCTGGATGATGTGGATGAACTTCCTTTGATAAAATGTCAACAGAAGTACCATCTCCAGCCCTGAAATTAGACTTTGATGAATTATTATTCATATTCAGACTATTATTATAATCTGACCCTGTTGATTGCTTTTGGAAATTGTAGCTTGGGGTTTTGCGTTTGGGTTTATATTATTACTGGTCATATACTAACCTGTAAGAATTGTTACATGGTAAGACCTTAAAGAATGAAAGATTATGAGCAGTATGCCACTGTAAGGCCCCTATGATACTGCCCGTTCATCAGACTGGCACTTGCACATTGAAATGTTTTGGTTTTTTCTTGGCATTTCAGTACATCCAGACCTCTCCTGAAAAGACGAACACAACTTACCCCAGCATACCAAACAAAAGATAAAATATTCTATGCAAAATACTTGCTATTCGAAAAACTGGCTTCTACCAGTCTGCATTATAATCAGCAAGATACACTTAACGTCCACTAGAGTGATCCTCAGTGCCACATATGTGTAACTTAAAACCATGAAATTTAGCACTTACGATGAAACAGAGCTCAAGCACATTCAATTTTACTTTATTTTGTGTAGTGCTGTTTCTAAGGCCCACAAAGCTTGTTATAAGCAGAAGTATAAAATGTTCAAGGTAAATACGATGCAAACACAGGCAGTCAACAATTCTAGCAATCCACAGCCCTGACTATGGACTATGTGGCTATCTGTATGCAAGAGGCAGAGCTACTTGTTAGTTAGAGAAGTTGGACAGAAAAATTCAGTCTCCAGATCAGGAGATGAAGTTAGACACTGCAGAAGTTTTCAAAAACCATGGGTTCATAAACAGATAAATGGAGATGAAGTAAAGGTGAATTAGAACACTTCAGCATATTTTATGGCAAAGTTGGTATTTCTGATCCCTCTTCTACCCATCCCCTTTCCTAAAATCTGATTTATAAAATGTTGTTCCGAGATCTTAAGCTTGCAGACGCCGATAATGTGGTAATCTGACGGTGGATCAAAGCTGGTGTGAAGGTGGTTGCCAAGCTTGGTAACCTTAAAACCTTGCTAAAAGCAAGTTTGGGGTCTTTTTTTCCTGGGGTGAGGGCCTCTTTTAAACACACAAAAGCCAAACAAGCAAATCACACAAATACTTTTTTCCCTCATAAATAACTCTAGTGCACATTTCCATTGAATTTTTGCAATTCAAGATGCATACTCAGTTCCACATGTAATTTCAAGTACTCAATGAGTAGCACTCCTTGCTAATATCAACCAGCATTGTCTGTACTCCTACATTACCTTTAGGACTGTGTCACCTCTCCTATTTATCCAGCTTGAAGTGAGGCTGCATTCAGCTATGCAATCTCAATGTTTCCAGCAGAATATTACTGCAAGATTAACAATCTGCTATTTTACAGCCAGAGATTCAGTGTGTCAACATGTTCTACCACTGTCATACCCCTTCATCCTTTAGCACTAAGGGGAACAAGGAAGGTAATAAATAATAATCAGAATAAGTGCATCTGTGTATATGAAATCTAAGATGGACATTCCATATTAAACTGGTGAAGAGCTTCACACTATTAGGTATAACCCTACAGGGGAAAAAGCAACAGAAGTCAGATCACCAAATTACTCCCAGATATCTCTCAGCCACATGAAGTAGGCTCCATGTCTTCCTGTTCACATTTCTGTCCACCGTGTTGGCAAATTAAGTACTGCTATTACTGGGCCCTCTCTAAGTGCAAGCCTGGCAACTGTCTCCACACCAGCTTTGACCCACTGTCAGATTACCACATTATCTGCATCTGCAAACTTATATCATAGGCAGTCTAGATTAGCATTTGTCATTTTAACAAGTGTATTCCAGAAAGCAGACAAACTATGGATTACACAGTTATCACAAAGGGTTTGTGACTGACCATAAATTTCCTACGATACACAAAAAGACCTCTTCTTTCTAAATCCAGATTCCAGAGCTAAATCTCCTTTGATTACACTTTTTTCCCCATCGTATTCAGGACATATTCAACTCTCACATTCTGCGGTCAAATCAGATTACAATCTCGTATGTGTCACTCTCCACGATTCATTTCAGATGTGTGAATAATATACCAAACACCTAATATTTTAAAGCTCTTGCATATGAATTGGATGATGAGAAATACCCTCCCAGAGGACTAGGGAGGAAAAAAAAGCACCAGACAAATAAACCCTGCAAGCTGATGAAGCTAAAACAGAGCACAAGACTCAGCTGTTCTGCAGCTAAAGTAGCCTTCTCAGAACTATACACTTGCCTAAGTATTTCCTTTCCACCCTTTTTCTTTTTTTGAAGGCTCAAGCTATTAATTCACAGAAGTTAGCTTTTATTCACCACAACCACTAAGCAATGTTTGAATTATTCACCATAACTTTTATAGCTTCTCTTATAATTAACAAACCACAAACATTCACATCACAAATGAACCTCAGCTGATTTAGTAGGATCTCACTAGTACTCACTCATACCAGGTGGACACACATTCTACCTTATCCAATAATCTCAGATGTAGAAAATGCAATATTGTCACAAAATGTAGACAACGGTGAGTAAAGAGCAGCATAATAAACATTTTTTAAATACAAAAATATATATGAGACTTCCTTTGATTTGTAAGTTTCTTACTTTCTGTCATTTTGCATTAAAACTAGCAAATAACTCACAATTAAATTGCCAAGCACCTGTTTTGACATCTGGCTGCTTTCAGATCACAACTTGCTCGTTTGTTGCATCATTTTTGGCTCAACCCCTTAAAGTAGCTTTTACTTCTATTCTTGCAAAAATAAACTACATCATTTTATGAGAACCAGAAGGACTAATAGATCACAGTGGAAAAAGTTTTGTTTGGATGACCATTGCTGAAAAGCTGTGTTAACTATTAGTAAGTACACTGCAGAGATAATCAAGAACATTTTCAAATGGGGAATATGTTTAAAGGATGCTCTTTAACTGAAATGTTATCAGAATAGTTTTTAGAACAAATAATAAATGGATTATTAAATACTGTGAATTCACCACAAGTTGCAGAAAATTTATGCACTAGATTTTTGCAGTACTGTTTTCAAAACTTACTGCAGGACCCACAGATTATCATTTGTATTAGCAAATGGGAAGGGGTAGCTGCAGCACCAGCTTGAGAGCTGCAGGTGTGGGTTCCCTGAACTGGCTCAGGAGGAAGCAAAAAGCAAACAGCCCCCAGCCCAGACCGGCAGAGTGCCAGGACCCACTAGGGGGTGATGGCCTCCCACATATTTAGCGACTTTGTATCGAAACTTAAAAAAAAGTAAGAATGGGAAAATATTCGGGGGGGGGGGGTAATAAAGAAGAAAATAGTATAAAGCTTCATGAGAATTATTCTATCAGCTTTCTCTGTATCACTTGTGTGAGTAGTACTGTCCCTATCACATCTTTTTCTTGAGCCAACATTAGATCAGAAAATTAAACTTTGCCCTAGTGTTACAAGCTTGGAGAAGTGCTTTCTTTCTTTACCTGTTGTTCCCTAAAATCATTCAAGGCTTGGGCTGCTCTAGTGATAACGTATATTATTCAACTTAATACTCAATCGTAACATGGGAAAGACCTCTGATTTTATTAATGCAAGAAACAGTCAACATGTTTGAAAATAATTCACATAGAAAATATAATTTAGATTGTAGGTTAAAAAAAAATAATTTAGATTGTAGGCAACAGAACCAGACCTTTTGTTTCCTGAACTTTTTCCAGTTTATACACTGATAAATGTTACAAGTTCACTGCACACAAGAGAAAGACTATTTTTTCCAGATGGCCTATTCCATTTTGTCTTCATTTCCAAGTAATAGTCTATGCCCTTCTATAGCCCTGGAAGGCATTCTGGGGTGTGGGGCTTGTGAGAAGATAGTCTTTTCAGAAAATTTTGGTGTAAAGATGGCAATTGAACCACAAAAGAGTAATTTTCTCCTGGAAAAAGAGAATTACATGGGGGGGATGTATAAGAGTTATACACACATAGGATAACGAGGGAAGGAATAATGGGTTGAGTCGTGGGAAAACTTTACTGCAGCGGGGAGGGAGAAAAGTGTGGAAAGTACTAAGCCAATAAAGCACAGCAGACTGCATCAGAAAAGGTTAAGAGTCATCAAAAACAGTGGAGATTTAAGCATTTAGTTTCAATAGAATTTAGAAAAAAGGTGTCTTATTATTGAAGACCTAAGTAAAGTTAGAGGAGAATTCAAGACAGCAATTGCAGATGGTCAGTAAAGAATCACATTACAATCTACCTTTCCTAGCTTCTAACAGAAAGCTCAGAAACAAGTATGAACTCAAAAGTTAGGTTGAGCATATCTTAGGAAAAGAACAAATCCAGTGTTTGCCTGAACAACAATACACAGAACGCAATCTGTGGATGCAAACTGCTATTATACATGCAAACTTACCATCACACCCCAAGAACCTAATATAAAACAGTAAGTTTTAACAGCATTTTTAAGGACATGGCATTAACATTAACATGACATTAGAATAGTTGACATAAAACCAAACTTCTTGAACTAAGCAACAATTCTGATTATAAATAAAAGCTGATTCTAAGTATGACTGCAGAGATTTAATTTAATCTTTTAGATATAAAACTGATAAAAAAGTTAAAGGTTACCAACAAAAGTAGCAAGTGAGCAAAACCAGAAGTATTTGTGGTATTTTCTGTCTTTCCTTAACACAAATAATTTACTGCCAGATTAGATCACTCTGAAATCAAATTAATAGGTAAAATTTATTATAATTTAAAATTGCTAGTAATTAAAAATAATGTCAGGAATTTAAAGCTAGATGTTATAAAGCCTAGTAGTATTGTTTCCAATTTTACTGCAACACTGGAGTATGTCTCCTGTTTAAGCAGAAATAGACTTTGTTCACTTACAGTACTACTGTATTATTAATAACAAATTGATAGCTTGGCATAGTGAACTGACCTGCAAATCTATACCTAGGTGTACATATAAAAGATTGTTCTGGACACATCAACAACTATTTGGGCTTCTTATGCTATTAGCTTACTAGGTAGCTTTTGATATTTTTGCTTTACCAAAAAGGTATTTTTCAATACAGCATAATACGGAGTAACAGGTGGATGGAAATTCTAACTACTCTAATTTCAAATTACAACCTATGTAACCACTGCAAGGTACAAAATGTTCGTTGCATAATGCCAGATTTAGTACAGACTTTAAAAGTGCCTCCTTATATTTCCAAACATGTTTCTGCACATACTAATGATTAATAAAAATGTTTTTTTTTTCCAAGTAGCCAACTTTGTTGCATTAGTCCTTTTTACACTTTGTTTACTCTAATTCAAGGGATAGGAAAAATTGCCATAAGAACATTAAAACAGATATGTAAAGGAGGTTGCTGAAATCCTAACCCCAGTTACCACCATCCAAGGAATGCATGCAGAGATGAGCAGACCAAAACTACCATGGTTCGGCTCCTTTAAGAACGTTGCCTACTGCAAATTGAGCCAAACAATAGCTTTATGTAATTCATTGGGAGCATTAGTGACCCCAAGGATACAGTCCTGTACTGCTGGTCAAATTGAAGAGCTGAAGTTTTGAAGGCTCTCCCTACCTCACTTACCCAAGTGACATGGATGGCTTGAATAGGCTTTTCAAACACTCAGCATTAATTGGTAACAGAGACTAGATCAAAATCAGCCGAGTTCCTTTAACCTTCCCCAAATGCACTCACATCTTCAAGTTTCACTTAATGTAACTGTAAAAGCAGATCTACTGTTATTCAACTCCCAAGGGTGGCATTAACTTCATTAGGTGCTGTTTGTGCAATGTTTTAAGCTCCGCATTAGAACACGCAGGGAGGTATTTTAGACTAGTAAGGCTCTATTGTTATAACCTATGACTGCGTAATTGCCATTTCTTTGTTAGTAGCTGATGTGGTGCAAACTCTCTTAAATGGTAAATACTGGCACAACAATCAGTTTTCATTAATGTGTACTTTAAAGTAAATCTTCCCATTCGGGTGCAGACTATGCCTACTAGCTTCAGGCAAAAAAGATTTAAAAAAGAAAAAAGAAAGAAAACTACACATGTGACCAACACATTTGTAGAAGAGTGCTGCAGCCTCCTTCCTTCTCTGTGGCCCCGCTATACAGCCTGACCTGCTGGACTGGAAGTGCAGAAGGAGCAGCAGCAGCAAGGCTCTACAGCCACCGCTGAGATGAGACTCCAGCTCAGCCCGCCTGTGTTTTTCAGCAGCAGCTTTCACGGACACCCTTCAGCTCAGGTATTTCCCGGTCTCCCCTCAGGCTAGAAGAGAAGCAACGCCAAGAGGCCTGGACAGACAGCCTCCTCTCTCACAAGTGCACAGCCACAAGCACTCAAGGGTGTTAGCGCAGCTTGTCCTCACGGTGGCAGGAGGGACAGATGTAGCCAGTCACCTCGGCAAATGCAGCAGCTCATGCTTCTAGGCAGGACGAGTACATCCAGCAACTCACGCACGACACCTCGGAGTGTTTTGGAACGAAAGTAGCTGAGCAAATCAAGGGAAAAACAAAAGCAAAATCAAAACAATGCCCAGGTTGCAAGTTTGCTCCTGAAACAGTTTGTTCCTGAACAATGGAATTTCTATGCTCTTCTTTGCCTTTCACGAAGGAAAGATGTGACGTCACTTCAATCGTATGCATAGCTAAATACAATATAATCTTCACGGGAAAAGAGATGCACCTAAACCTTAGTTCCCCTTTTGCCCTGACAAGGCTCCTTGTACTTGTCATACCTGGGCAAAAAGAGTTTTGCTTTTAACACAGTTGCACAGAGAAAGACAGCAGATTAAAACAGATGTTTGCATATGCAGGGATAGAAATTTATCTCTGAAAAGGCATTCAAAAGGAAAAAGTAAAAAAAAAAAAAAGTATGTTTATTTCACTTTCAGGAAGCACTGTACCGTGCAATCACGTAAGATTAAACTTGCCTCTCCAACTCTTCCTCCTATTGTTTTTGTTAAACACAACAAAAATGCATGGTAAGAGGTGGGAAGGGAATGTAACAGCTGGGTCCATATTGTGATCAGGACTACATCAGAGCAGTAAATTGCCACTTTTCTCCTAAAGAACAGAAAAACAGGTTTGAAGTGCTTAAATTTCCTGGATCTGTTTACTTTCCTCATGGGCTAGTCTAATCACATCCTGAGAAAATCAAAGCAACCAAATCCATGACTTGTTCAGACTGTCTTTATGGATTACTGCAGGCAAGTTTCTATCAAGTGAGGTTTTTTTCCATGCTTCCCACCTACAAATTAAGTTCACTTGTGGCAGCACAGGGTTGCCTGACAGTGATCCTATTAGAAGTCTGATGAAGCTTCTGTTCACCTAGGTGGGGTTTGTATAATGTCTCAAATGCCCTTCCCGTTTTAACAATTTGCTACACTGACATATTACAGCTGGCCTTGTTGTAGTTTTATTCCTATTACCACCTTGCTGTTGTACTGACAACTGTATTAGCACCTGCTACCTCACTGACATTATTACTGTCTCATGCATCTTCCTGGTGCCACTACACTAGGTAAACATTGCTGGAATTTCCTATTTTATTCACTAATGCCTTTGGCCGTGGGAGCCCTCGAAAGGGGTTGTCACCACACAGTCAGCAACGGTATTCTGTGCAGACCAGCACCTCATTTACCAAGTGAAGTGTTTCATAAAGCCGCGGTCTAGATAGAAGGCAGATAGCATAAGATCACCTCAGAGATGACAGTACTATGGGTAAGCTGAAATCCAGCTGCTTGCTGAATTTATTTGTTCCTTTCTATGTCAGCGGCCACTAGCTTGGTAAGATATTGTCACTTCTCATTCTTGGCAACATTGTACTCGAGGCATGGCTGTAATCTTCACCATTACTACAGAAAGTTAGACAAATTAATCAGATTTAAATGTGTAACTAAAAACTTGTTGGGTTGGGGTTTTTTTAATCTTCTTACACTTCAGAGAAGAGAGAGGAGAGGGGAGAGGGGAAATTTACATTTTTTAATGCTTGGACTGGTAGCACTTGTCTACTGCAAGCCTCTAGACATCCCTTCAGGAATGAGAAATGCAGCCATTTACAAAAATTAATTTCTTTACCTTTTTAAAGCATATCCTGCAAACATCCATAAGGCAAATTAGGCCATTCACTCAATTAAGCATCACCCTGCAAAAATCAGATGCTAGCAGCTTATTTGCTTCACATGGCTATATTCTCTTGTTTGCTACCACAGATTCTATACTCTTGTTCTCACGCAAGCTATTCAGGCCAGGCATTATTAATAGCAGGTGTCCTTCAATCAACCAGAAGATGTGGTTTTTTTGTTGTTATTAACAAACTAAAGTCTCTCCCTCACACAGGGCAACAAACACAGACACTTTTTGTCGTATATTTATAAGCTTCTGTTGCTCAAGCATTAAAGCTGTACATACACCAAATTTTTAGACTTTAGGGTTTCCTGCTATTAAAAGAAAATTTTACAAAACCCCATCTTCCAAATCAGAGTTGCCTTTTATAACCTCACCACATCAGACTCTCTTCTCCACCTCAATGGCTTTTTTCCAAGTTCATTGGGTGTGGGTTTGTTTTTTAAAAAATTCTTTCTTGTCTGGAAGTAGAGGCTCCCAAATACAGATATGCCCAAGTACTCCAAGTGGGTAACTGTCATCTATGTGGGTCCAGAAGTTGAGCATAAGGGAGCTCCAGAGGGAGGAAGGTGAACATTCACACACTGGAGTACACACAACAGTATCTACTGAGGTGACCACCATGCCAGAGAGCAAAAAAGACACAGTTTAAGTCCATGTTCCTACAACAAGATTACTGAAGAGAAAAACAGTCACTGGCTTCCACAACCATGGACATCACACCGTTCAGTTCATTCCTGCGTACCTCTAGGTGGCATTCTTATATGCTACATTTTCATCTACCTCTCTCACTGCACCTCACCAGATGAAGAATTTTTCTGTCTCCTTGCTCTGGTTTGTGATTCTACCAGTTCTGCTCTCATCCAGCATTTAGAGCAGCACAGGAGGATGCAGAGCAACCCTAGGTATCTGCCTGTAGCACCCCACATACTCAACGAAGTACTGGTGTAAGTTTAATCAGAAACAGGCACGGCTCCAACCTCAGTGCATACAAACTAAGTGTATCTCACTGTTGCAGACTAAGCATGGGGTGGAAAAGATCAAACACAGGTTCAAAAATAAAACCAAGAAATCTAAGATTAGAAAGAGGAACAGACTACAGGAAACTAGATATAAAACTTACCTAACAATGTCCAAATCGATTTTATAGTGAACTAGATCTGATCCACATTTCATTCTGGAATTTTCTGTGGAAAGGTGCACTTTTAAAATCTACAATTCAGAGACAAAATACTAGTTTTTGCACAGGCTTGGTTGAGGCAGCAAAAAGGAAAACAAAAACTGGAGGCAATCGTAGCCATGAAAGACAATGTCAGCTCTGAATCAGAGCAGCTGTTCCTTTATATACCACTGAAAACAAAAATTATGCAAGCCAAAACCATAAAGCAAGAACTCAGTGCTTTAGGCTACTAGTTAAATGTTGGCCCCCTCCCCCCAATTATTCTAGGGATTGTAACAGACTAATTACACACAGTCTTATTCCAGTTTACAGACCTGTAAATTCTGAGAGTCAGACAAACTGATGAAACACCCCCTTATCCATTCACCTGCTCTTTATTATAAAATCTATAAGGTTTTCTGGCTGCACTCCAGCCAAGATGTAAACTCTTACAAGATTGTACATAAAAAAGTTCGCTACCATCTCAAATCACTAGAATGACATTCTGCCACAAGTACAGCGGCTGGTTTATTGTTGATTTGATTCATTCTTGGATGGTAATAAAATTGATTGTTCAGAACATATTTCCAGCCATCTCTTTAACTGTTTTGTTTAATAATGTCTCCCTTTATCATGACTTCAACTTGCCATCTTTATGCAGTTTCTTAGTAGTTACCTATCACAAGGCACAAAGGCTTTCCTAGCATAAATGAAAGCTCTCGCTTTGAATACACAGAATTCATCACTTTTTTCTTCCTGTTCTATAACATGATATCATTTTAAGTAAAGACATAGGGACTTAAAATAGGTGCAATACAATGGCATTGCTAATATATTTCCTGGTATCTCTGTCCTCAGAAGAAATACTTCAGGAATTGAGAAAGCAAAAAATAAATTACCATTTCTTTTCCTGGAGTAACTTATTTTGAAAAAAAAAAATCACAGCAGTCATGAGGATAAAAGAAGAAAACAGAACTGTAAATTTTTCAGGACAAATTCTAATCTTTCAGTGATGGCCACTGCAGACCGAGAATAAAATTGAATGAGGTTCAAGGACACCAACCACTTTTTTTTTTTCCTCTCTGTCTGCCTATCAGAAACAATTGCAACAGTGCTAGACTACACAAGATACAGTCTAGCAGGTAAGTGATAACGGAGTGTCAGTGACAAAGGTCAGAATTAAAGGGCATAGTTTAATAATTGAGAAAAATACGGATACACTTGGCGAAATATGCCAAAGTAGTTGAAGAAAGGTAGATTACAGGAAGAAAAACAAGAAATAAAGGGGAAAATCTGTTTTAATTACATGAGAGAGAAAGAGACAAGAGCCAAAAAACGTATTCAAGCTTCCAAGCCACTAGCTAACATTTTTTTCAGAACATGAAGAACAATTCTCTGGGGAGAAGTCCGTGTACAGCAGATAGCCACAGCGTCAGGAGTATCAACTTCTCCACACACCTGATCCATCACATCAGAAAGAGAAAAGATACTGGTGTCCGTTAACTACTGCTAAGAGATCTGAAGCAAGCTGCTAAGAAAACCAAGTACTGTATCTGCAACATGCCTCTATAGGTGAAATTTCTGTAGGTATCTAAACCTCCCCTGGAAAATTTTATGGATACCAAGAATCAGAAAGACAGGAAGTGATTGACTGCTTTAAGAATTTGCGTAGCGATTACAAGCTAGAAGGTTTGCATATGCTTGCATCACAATAGGGCAATACCAAGGTTGATCATACAGCTTAGGTTCCCTTCCAATAAAAATGGCATGAATTTTATCTTTTATACAGGCACCATCGGGTCAGCCCTTTGGGGCTCCTAACTGCAAACTTCCATCTCCTCCTTTTACAGCCCCAAAACAATCTCCAAGACATCTCAAGATCACAGTTGTGCAGAGGCACTAGAAGCCAATAGTAAACTCATTTTGTCTAAGCCTGATAATAAGGAGAGGAAAGCTCCATTCCTTGGGCAAATAATGACATCACTACCACCAGTGTACCTCTCTGCTCCCACCAGAAATGTATCTTGTAAGCCTGTTCCCCTTCTTTCCCTCAATCCGGGATGTTACTACTGCAACACTCAAGAAAGGTGAGTCCTCTTAATAAGCAGCAGCAGTAGGACTCTCCGGGCATTGTCACACAAGCCTGTTTTGCTTCACACGGCCATACATAATCCCAGTGTCACTGCAACAAAGTTCATATGGTGGACTTTGCAGTGTTAGGTTTATGGTTGGACTTGATGATTTTAAAGGTCTTTCCCAACCTAAATGATTCTATGATTCTCTGTAGTCAGGCCTGAGCTAGTCCTGAACTAGCTCAGTAGGAGGACTAGCTCTAAACCAGCTCAGTAATATCAGCTGTGTAGCCACAAGAGCATTAACTCACCAGCTAAGTAGCTGACCCAGTTAGTATAGCACTAGCATGGGCAAACCTAGAAGCCCTTCAGTACAGGTATATGCAATGTGGTCATACAACTGCAGTCTGGAAAACATAGACTTATCCTGTCACAGCACATGACACACTGCAGTAGTTTAGAGGGGGGCACGAGAGAGCTTAACTGTTCTGTGGACAACAGCAAAGATGCATAAAATTTAAGGAAAGAAATCATGTCATGGTTACTCCTGGCTAAAATATTCCTGCAATTACCCATTCAGGGGAAAAACGAAATTGCTCTCTCTCTGTCCTTGCTCTTTAACATACAGAAGGAACACAGTTACCATTCTGACTTCTAATGGAGGGTTTTCATTACATTTGACTATACAAATAGATTGTTTTCAAAGATAAATACTTCATATTAATGATTTACAAGATCACCATGTCACTTAAGTTTTCTAATCAGTTTTAAGGATGTTTGTTTTTATAAAGAATAAAGACTTCCTATCATAAGTGGATAGATGTGAACAAGAGAACAGAGCCAAGGCCAACTCTCCTTGTTACTAGAGGCGTAAAATAACTTTTGTTTACTCCATTTGTTGAAGGTTAAATCAGTTGTTTTACAGCAGAGGAATAAAGTACAGGGACTTTGCATAGCTAGCCAGCCCTGTGTTTGTAGTCTATGATCACATCAGATCAAGCAGCATCAGAGTAACAAAAAGGGCTAGATAGTAGGAAACCAAAGATGTATAGCATGCTATGCTACACTGAAGGAAGCATTAATTCAGAACATTTAACCTGGGAAAAACAAAAGTTCAACTCAATTTCCAAGCAGCTTAAATACTGCTCCAAAGTAAGACTGTTCAATTTGTTCCATTTCACAGGGAATACCTAAGATGATGAAGAGTGTGCATTACATTCCTTTTCTACCTTTTTTCTTTCAAGATTCATCACATTTATTTGGAATTTTCACTTCCAAGGAAACTGCTGTTTCATCTCTACCTTTACTTCTTAGATATTATGCTAATCCTGTATTTTAATAGTTACTGTTTCTCCTGTTGTTTCTGACATTTACAGATTTCATGACAGTTTGCTTAATACTAATAACAAAATATATTTTATATTTCAAAAAGCAAAGACCAAGTATGTAGTCATGTAAAGAAACCAGGGACAAAAAAAGCAAACACAAAACCTCGAGAAAGACATCACAGTTTGACCACATGCCTTTGAGCTTACAAGTAAAACATGGGAACAGTCCACATGCTTTTGTATTGTTTCACAATCCATTTATAGATGCTGAGAACAGAAAAGAGAGTGCTACATTCCACATATTTGTTCAGTCTGATAGACAAACTCTTATTAGGGTCTAGAGCACAAGTCTTACAAGCAGCAGCTGAGGGAACTGGGTTGTTTAGCCTGGAGACAAGGAGGCTGAGGGGAGAGCTTATTGCTCTCTGTAACTACCTGAAAGGAGGCTGTAGTGAGGTGGGTGTTGGTCTGTCCTCCCAAGTAACAGGCAACAGGACAAGAGGAAGCTGCCTCAGGTTGCACCAGGGGAGGTTTAGATTGGATATTAGGAAAGATTCTTTACTGAAAGGGTTCTCAAGCACTGGAACAGGCTGCCCAGGGAAGTGGAAGTCATCCCTGGAGGTATTTAAAAGACATGTAGATGTGGCGCTTAGGGACATGGTTTAGTGGTGGACTTGGCAGTTCTAGGTTAACAGTTGGACTCGATGATCTTAAAAGTCTTTTCCAACCTAAATAATTCCATGATTACCATGCAGGCCCTAAATGAAGAAACAGAATTTCTGGAGGGGACTTGCAATGTAAAGAAACATGGCTTATCATTTCCTTGATGAGCCTAATCATTATAGTCATCTTCAACAAACAGAAAACTGTTTAAGTTTGTAGTTAATGTTTTCCAATTCCTATGGAAAAAATGGTTTGGCAAACTGGTTTTGTTCAGTTGGGTTTTAGTGCATTGAGAATTAAAATATTATCTGTATTTCAGCTGAACTGCAATGACTTTATAGCAGCTACATGCACGCATGTGCAATTTGTCACTGGAGAAGTGCAATATAATAATTTTGACGTGTCAGAATGGGTGGATATAGTCATTTATGAAAGATATACATTTATGTTATTCAAACTTGGGTAACTAGAGACAGGAAGGTAATTCACAAAGTAGAATTTCTGACAGATCATGTTACAGTTTTTGGTACACACGTGTCAATGAAACATCATTTGGATTAGAGTTCTTGTTTTACATTCCTTTTTTTTCTTAATTCATCAAAACAAATTATTGCTATTAATAATGACATTCCAAAGACACAGTGCACCTAGGTTGAATGTGTTTTGTTTCCAAGCATATCTATGAAGTGCTGCAGATAAAAAAGAAAACCACCTTATGATGTCACATCAGTATGTTACTCATTAACTGATTTTAAAAACTAGCCTGAGCTGGAGTCACACCAAGACTGCATTTCCTATAGCAGTAAAAGGCTGTGTGCTTGAAGGATCGCTCTGGAACAGACGCTACCTAACTCTGCAGTTAACTCCAGTAAAATGATGAGAAAAGGGAATTCCTTGGAGGACTCAGTTTTTCATTTTGAAAGACAGAACAGCTTCCAAAAGTCAAGTAATGACACCCCAGTCAGCCCTACAGAGAGTTTCGGATCAGCATTTATAAGGTAAATCCTGATGTGTGCGAGTATTCTGCATGTACTTGATGCCGGGGGACGACAGGGCAGCAACACAGGAGGGCACTGGGGCAAATACACCAGTGAAGATACCCTGATGAGGATGCTTAATATGAGAAGGCAATGCATGTAGAGACGGTAATTTCACTCATGTTACTGATTGCGCTGGGAAGGGGAGCACTACTGTAAGGGAAACATTTGTAAGGGAGGACAGGAGGGTGGTGTTCTCTTTCCATATCTATTATACTGAAGTAGGGCTTTGAACGTGTATAGCACTGTACACTAACAAACTCAAGTCTTAAAATGACCTCTGTGAGGTCATCCAATACTATCTACGATATTTGGGTGGATCTCTGTACAAAACAAATCTAAGCTTTGTTAAAACATGGAATTTAACAAAATAGCTTCATCTGTGTTTTGGCATATATGAAACCTTACAATGCTTATTAAATTATGTTTCAAGAGAAATGCTACCATAATCACAAGGAGTATTCATGGAAGTTGAATGCTTGCATGAACGAATACTGCTAAAGGGTTCGCTTATAAAACAATCACAAACAATTTAAAGGGGGAAATCTGTTTTCTTACTTTGGAAGGGTGGACTTGTTGGATTGCAGACTCACTGCAATGAAGAGTTCTGGATAAATCATGCACATTTTAGACAGCACAGGCAAATGAGGGAAACCAGTGATGGTTGCTGGAACTTACCACTTATCCTTCGCCATCTACTGCAGGAGACAGACAAGTAAATATCCATAGTATTTATGTCAACCCATTATGAATAAAATAACTTTAAAAACTATTCAGAGTACCTTTAGATGGTTATGGGTTCTTAACCAACTTGAAAGTTCTTTACCAAGCACTGCCCTTAATATCTGCTCAGTGCCCAGCCATCCTTGAAGAATGATTTGGAGGGAGTGCCTCTACATAGTCTTTATGTGGCTGAATTACATTTCTTTGTAGTTGTGGATGGCTCGTATCACTAAATGGGTCACGTATAAATAAGTCTGCTGGCCTCATTTTTCCTCTTTTGAAATGTTGTTAGGGCTTTTTAATATTGTATCTGCATAATGTCCTTTCTTACAACTCAAATGTCAGAGAGATAATGTCCAACACTTTGAACAGAGAATAAGGCATTAGAAATTCTAAATTTTAATTAGAGCGCTCAGGGGCTCTTACTTAGAACTAATCCCTCAGAGCCTGTTTTTTAAAACAACATCCACGAGTGGTTTTCTATGTCTCTCCATCTCATTTTCCAATTAGACATTGGACATGACTACATACAGTGGTGTATGGAGGGTTCAACACACGTAGGCGGTGTTTAACCATTTCTAATTTGGGCAATAGAAAGTTTGCGCTCTTTTTTTCTGTCCAGCCTGGAACACTGGGCAGACAGATATACCTACTTTTTTATTTACCACTAGATAACCAGTACACAAAAAGCTACCATATATGCTCTGATACCAACGTGATCGGCCCTTACAAAGAACAGAGTCCTTTGCCTCAGATTTCTCAATAATCAACCTGCCTGCCAAGTAGCAAGTGGCAGGAGCAGGCCTTCTACAAATGCAGGTTACTCAACTGCTGTTTCAGTAAGAAAGATAATATAATCATAAAGTCCTGCTGTGAATCTATACCTTTATCAATAGCAAAGACGGAATAGCAGGCTGCAAGTACTAGACTATCTACTAAGAAGAATGAGTGATTGCACACAATGAGCTAGTAGACAGACTGAGCTCTAACAAAACTTTCTTTTCATGTGTTTGTCACTGTCATGATACACTTATCCAAAATGAGCCACATGAGAAATCAGGGGAAATGCTTTGGGGAAAAAGAAATGCAGGCTTTGCATTTTTAGGTACTATTTTCAATACAGTCCTATTTATTTAGGGCATATATCCCATATATGAACATTCATCCAAAATGAAAATTTACTGTATTAATGATTGCTCTTGTTCATCCTAATTATTCATGCCTGAGGACAAAAACTGACTATATGCTTAAGTATTTATATACCTCAGTTTTCACCTCACTGTAATGAGCACAAATTTGCCAGAATCCAAGGGGTTATTACCATTTCAGACAGGGGAGCTCACAGTTTATCACCATGGCAGCATGTTATTCCTGACACAGAGCGGAACTGATTTCAGAAGCAAATTAAAGACTCTGGAGCTAACGCTGAGGTGTCAGCCATGCATAATAGCTGCTACAATTGGAGATTTGTATTGATAAAAGTATTGGCCGCATGTGTATGCAGCATTTTATCAGCATAGTGTATAGAGTTGTTCTGACATTAGAACAAAACATTTCCCAGTAGTCCAGAGCAAAATATTGGCAAAAACAACAGGGATCTCAACCTCCTCTTTTGAGCCCATACCTATAATGTGAGTCAATACCCTACATCCAGATCTCCTAAACACTAGAAAAATCTTAAGTCTTGTGATTTTGACCAATCTTCAGAATGACCCTGAAAAAAAAAAAACGTTGAACACAAGAGAGTGAGATTTTTAAGCGATTTAGATCAGGACTACTGACCACCAGCTCTGTGAATGTCATACTGCTACATGTATTAGCATCAACTCTAGCAAAAATCAAATGCCGGTTCCTTATCAAATAAAAAAGAAGAAGATTCAGCATTTGCCAGTAACATTGATATTAGGTAAAAATTACACATTAAAAAATAAATTTAAAATAAAAACAAGAGAAAAGTACAGTATGGAGAGGTATGTTTTCTAAAAGCAAAGTCATGGAAATCGGAGTCAAAAGGGTTCTTAACAATAATCCTGGCTTGGCAGGTCATTTGGTGCATTGCAATGCATAAATCAATTAAATACAATACTTGTGTTTTCCATCTGTGACCTGGTATTAATACTATCTTGTGCATACAGCAGGATAACAGAAAAATTGTAACAGCTTGTAACATAAACTGTAAAGATTGTTTTGTTGCAGTTCATTTTTTGTTTGGACACAAGAAAAGGATCTGTACATTCAGGTTTTCTCTCTAAAGATTTTTGGACGGTAATGTGAACTTTTTTTAAGGAAATTAACTTCTGCAGTGAAATTATACCCCTCAGAAACATCCAGTGCACTGCTGTAAGGCTGAGGCCTAGTTCAGACTAATCCAAGCAGTCATTTAAAGAGATAAGCACATACCTATCGTCTTCTCAGAGGTGTGTTGTTTTTGTAGATCAATTATGAGCACCTGAAACACTGGCAACCACTTTACTGCTCAATGTCTTGCACCTGGGATTTAGCATTCATCCTATGTGGCCTTGCTTGCCTTACAAAATATATCTACATTTTTTTACCCCCTAGTTCTAAATTAAACAAAACAGTAAGTCTGTGCCTATAAGGCAATCTCACACTTCTAAAAACAAACAAATTACTTAACTCTTAATCCAGGCAAGGAATGGGGATCAGTTGTCCAAAACTGCTTTTTACTCCTTACAAAATTGCACCACTCACTGTGTTCTGGCCCAACAGACTGCTTAGGACCTCAGTATACTCCATTTATTTTGTGCATATTTCAAGTATGCTGAGTGATTTGCAGATGTCTCTGAACATTCCTGCAATCACCAACACCAGGTCAGATCAGGTATGGATTTGTCTAGGTGGGTCTTGCAACCTCCAAAGACAGAGTTTACAACCTCCCTGAGCAACCTCTCCCAATGCTGCACCACTCTTCTACTGCATTTTTTTTTTCTCTTTTAGTCCACACCTCCCAAGGTGTAAGCCATTTCACTCTGGCTTGTGGCTGACTTGCATATATTCTTGGAACCAAAATCTTTCACTGTTTCAGCATCTTTCCAGAAGTCTGTTAGTTTGTGTCTCATACTATCACAGCCCCTGTTTCTATGACATCTAACGTAAAGTCTGCTTTCCTATCGTTTTTCAACAGAGTAATGTAAGGATTTATTTAGTGGGTCTTTTATTACTTAATGCTTCCAAGGCATTTGAGTAGCTTTCACAGAATCCTACCAATGCAGAATATCATGCAGAAAACTAAAGACAAGACACATAATGACCTATAATCCAAAAGTACCTGTATTCAGGTACTGTTAAGACTGTATCTCTTTGTACCTTTTCACACCTGCAAAGGAGTAAAGAAGAATTCTCTGCTGAGAAGAAATGTGCTCAAAGTATACAGAATGCCAGAAATCACTGTACTCATTTTCTGCTTTGTTCCTTCCCAAGAAGTTCCCTCACATTTAGGCATGCTGATACTCACCATATAAGATGAGAAATACTTTATGAACAGCCTTGATGACTGTACTGAAATAAAGCTCCAAGATACATAAATACTGTTGATTAAGACAGTCTCTAACCCTGTTTATTTTCAGCTAGATTATCTTTTTTTATCATTTATAGGCAATACCCTATCCAAGAATCTGTTAGGCTTTTTGTACTGACCATTCCAGTGTGTCTCATTGAGCTCCTTTACTCTTCCTTTTCTCATGTCATTCAAGACAGGATTCATAATTATTCTGATAAATTGAAGAAACAGTCTGAAAAAGACAAGAGTGAAACTCAAAATGGATATGTAGAAGGTTATACTTAGTCAAATCTAACAATCAGGAGAACATCTCGGTAGTCCTTTATAAAAGCTTCACCAGGTCATAGTGGTTCAGCAATTAAACCTGAGCCAGCCTCACACTGCTGTGAAACACATAAACACTTACCACAAAATACAAACAATGGTAGTATATATAGTACAGATAAAGTAATCTTTTAATCTCGCCTCTATTCAGCCTTTGTAAGACCTCTCGTGTCCAGCTTGGGGCACTGCACTTCAGAAAATATCTGAATCTATTAGAGACAGTTCATAGGAAAAAAAGAACTCCAAAACCACAATTTATACCTTTTATCTGAGGCTAAAGAGAAGAAGAAAATGGGGGAAAATGGGACACAGTTTTTCACTGTTCTTCATATTGAATAAATTAAGAAGCAATGGCTTTCAATTTCATCAAGAAGAAGGATTCAGGATCACGTTAGAGATTAAGGAGGTCTTCCCCTAGATGATAACAAACAACTTAGACAAGTGTCTTGTCAGGAATGCCACAGGAATAGCAGGCCTTGCCTTGTGATAGGGAATGAACTTCATGACTTGGCAAGTCTCTCCTCATTCTGCTTTTCTGTGATTTCATAAGTTATGTTAAATCTTTTTTTTACAATGAAAGTTTTTCCTATTATTTCATCTCTAGTTTTTCATGCTTTGCTGTGTTATACATAATATCGAAGGTCTTGATTATCCAAAACCCTCAACCCTCTCTGAAGCTTATATAGTCTCTTCAGAGCAGGAACATGTAAATTTTTGCTTACATGGCATCATTAGTACTGCAGATATTAAGCAGTAATCAGTAATTTTATAGTACACTAATTTCTCTTTCTCTCCCCAATCTGCACTTCAGCAATTAGAGAAAAACACAGTCCAGATTTTCATGCAATGGGTCTCTGTTGGTGATAGCTTGGCCTTCACGTCCTTGCTTTATTGTATCTGTATACATGAGCAATTGTAACTGCATAGTAAAAGGTCCTTTATGCTTTTTTTGCATAGGTAAGACTTGCCACAGCGCATCAAAATAAAAGCATAAGGTTTTCAAGTATATTCCACCCACACAAGCAGCTGCACATGTGATTGTTTAATATAAGGCACTCCTCACTACATATTATGGAGAATCCTGGTGTTCAGGACCTTTTTCACTCGGGAGTGTGTCTTCTCTCTCCAGAGTTCCTGCACCATACACAGTTTGACAAAGCTTGGCCACAGAGTTTCTTTTTCAAGTCTTCCACAAACTATAGTTGTTGCTTATTACTTCCACTGTCATTAACAGATAATAACGAAATGCACTAAGGAGGCACATTTTGAAAATTTGCCAGAACCGAAGTGCTGACAAAAGTTAATATATCATGACATGGAACAAAGTATTTAGTAAGGATTCATTTTTAGTGTCTAGGCTGCAGGCATCAAATTATTTGAATGTAAGTTTCTTCTACAGTAAATAACTTGACTAATTAAAACAAAGCACTTTGCATACCTTGAGAATGGAGCCAGACAAAACTAAAACAGAGACTGAGCTCCAGGGACCAAGCAGCTCCTTTCCCATTCTTGCACCACTGTGGTAGAGGCAGGAACCTCTGGAGAGGAGTGAACAAAACAGTCAGGGGTAGCGTTTATTGCCTGTAGCTAAATCTGCCAGAGACTGAAAATCTAAGCACTCAAAAGGCAGCTAATTTTATTTGTTTAAATATGTAAAAGTCAGATTCTCACCTACTATAAACCAGCATTGTTCTGCTGGAGTGGGTAGAGCTACACAAGAGTTACTCAATCACAAGTCTGCCTTCAGCCTCAAAATTGGGACTAAGGTAGCAACTGATACCTTTCTAGTGCAACGGAAAGCCTCTAAAAATGAGATGAAGGGTCAGCAGTCACTTTTCCTACTGACACCAGCCGTACTGTACATGCCTTGGTAGTGCATACTGACATGAGAACAATTCCCAGGGAACCCAAAACCTCATGCAGGTTACTGTATCCCAGGAAAGAATGCTGGGTCCAAACAGATACAGGATGCCAACCCTGCCTTCCCTGGCTTTTCCAGTTCCAGCTCTGCTTGCAACCCAGACAGATGAAATGGGGCATATTCTGTTATTTCTGAGATGAATGGGATGCCGCTATATACCCACAGCTTGCATCTGGCATAAGGGGGTGGGGAGGGACTCAGCAATGCAGTGCCAAACCTCCTCAGATGCTCCATAGGGAAGCGTAAGGCAGCAATCAAAGTTTCACAGGTGCAGGACCTAACAGGTCCGAGTAATCTTACTTGTAAATTACATCTCATTTCTTTTCCATATGTGCCTTGGTTTTCATGTTAAACACATAAACATTAGTTAATGGTGCCTCCCAGAATACATGTCTTCCTTTCTGTGCAGCTTGGCACACAGTCTTTAAGTTTTCTTGGACTGGAGCGAATTAAACCCACCTGGTCTAGCTAAGCAATCTCACATTTTCTGCAGGATCTGCATGCCCAAGCAGCTATCTTTTCACCATTAACACCTCCTTATTTTTACTGATTTCCTGAATACATTGCAATAATACCCAATACTTTGTTCTTACACCTTCAAAATACTGCATAAATATCAAACATTCCTAAGAATGCCACTGGAAGGTGACTGATCTGCTTTGTACATCTTTTAATCTGAAATGCACATTACTATCTATCTCCTACCCTGATGTCCACTACGAGGGACCACTCTCCTGTACATGTGCTCCCTTTACCTCCCATGACCAGTCTGGCAGTTAGGAAGAAAATTTTATAGTCTATTATTAATTCTATTACTATATTGTAACACATTAAACCATGGAAATAGACCTTTTTCTAGAGATCTTTGAACTTTCATCCCAAGGTTGGTTGTCCTTTGATAGCATCGTTATAGCCATGGACTCCATCTTTGCTTTGTCAAAATACTGGTTCACCAAACTGAACACCAGCTGGGATATTAGGCAAGTAACAAAAACATTTTTCATATGCACATTGGCAGTTTCTGACTGCCATGTGAGATGCCTTGTGCCAAATGCTGCCATTTAAACATTTCTGAGGGCACCCAACTTCTCCAACAGCCCCACCAGCGCAAGCTGCGGGAAAGCTCTGCTCGCTCTGCAGCATTAAGCCATTTCCTGCGCAAGCAAACCAGTCTGGGGTGCTGCTGAAGAAAAAGGAAACAAAAAAAAACACCTAAGGAAACAAAAAAAAGCCCCGGAGGCAGCCACAAATGGAAAATACTAGCTCATCACCACAGAAGTTCACGTTAGTACAGCTGCCTGGAGGCCAGCATCGGTATTTGGACTACTGCCTGTTTCACAGACACTGGGGAAACAGGGCTGACAGAAACCTGCAGAAGGCCATTGTCTGCGAGTTACTGCCGGCCTGCAAACTCTCTCCCAGGCTGGGCCGGCCAGCCCTGCGGGCCGCGCCATACGC
>NW_010540658.1:0-241 GCF_000687285.1 Phaethon lepturus
GAAGAGGTGTTCCTGCGGCCATCGCTGCTGGAGAGTGCCCGGGAAGAGCACCGTGCCATCACTGCGTCGCCGACGGGCACAGCCAGGGCTTCCAGCTCGCTCCGTGCCCCAACCAGGGCGGGACGCCCCGCCAGGCAACCCGCGCTCGGGGGATCCTCTCGTGGCTGTCACCCCATCCCCACGTTCCCGGCGGAGCACTGCGTCCCGTCCCGCCGCCTCGGCCGGCGTCCCGGCCTCTTGC
>NW_010540658.1:637-893 GCF_000687285.1 Phaethon lepturus
CCCCACGGCCCCGGCTCTGGGTCACAGGGCTGGACTTGGGGCTGGGGGCAGCAGGGAAGGAGCAGGGATGCCGTCTGCCAGCACGCTGGGCTGAGGAGCGGGTGGTGGAGAGGCAGGACATGTCCTCTTGTCCCCTCCCCAGGTCTGTGGGGGTCCTGGGTGTGGGATGGGGACACGACTCGGGGTCATGTGTCCTAATGAGCCACCTAAAACAAGGCACCTTCTCCTCCTGTGCTGCAGCTGCTCCGTGCCTCAG
>NW_010540659.1:0-9862 GCF_000687285.1 Phaethon lepturus
AAAAACCCAAAATTCTGACGATGGCACCAGAAAGGAAGAGGTGTTTTGTCCAGGGACCTCTGGAGAGATATCTCAGGGTAGAACAAGACACCAGGTGGCAACAGCCTCTCTCAAACCCTATTTGCCCCCCACCAAAGTGGCTGTACTGCAATGGGCAAGTCTTAATCACTGGTCAGAGTTGGTGGATCCAGAAGTCATGACTTATTCATGGGAGGGTCTTTTGTTCCTGTATTTTGCCATGCACATTTCACTGTTAATTTCTTTTCCCTCTACACTGACCTATCTGTGTGTACTCTTTTTTTTGGTTTTGCCTAGGAGGCTAGATGGTAGCATGTGAGCAGTCTGTTCCAGCCTTATGAGATCTTGCAGACTTCTTTGCTGTCTGTGATGCCGGGGGATTGCCTTCTATTGCCCTTGCTTAATTTTGAAGACTTGAATTCCCACTGGCAGGTTTGGTTGGTGCTGCTGAGCTTGGCTTTTTTGCTAGTTGCACAGTAGGGTACCTACGAGAAAGTAGGTGTCTATAACCTCTCAATTCTTGTGTTGAATAGTGTTGTGAGAAATCATTTAATTTCTTATTTTCATACTGACCTACTGGGTTTGTGGCTTTAGCTTGTGAGCTGTTGCCCAAGCTGTTCTGAGAGGTCAGTAGTGTTGGACTGTGACTGAAACTCAAGGACAACAAGCATAAAACTCTGTACGTGGTCTTGGGATGGTTTCCCTGATTTTGATCTTTGAGGAGTGCTCCCTACCCTTAGGGAGCAATCTTCTCCTCAGTGTAATTTGTACCAGATATACCTGGGAAAAGTTTTGTCTGCAGTGTTTGTTGCCTTTTGAATGTTGTTATTCTCTGGGCAATATCTAGATTTAAACTCCTCAGAAGGCATATGAGCTGTTCTAAGATACTAAGGAATGTGTCAGTTAGGTAACTGTCTTTTAAATGCTCAGTTGCTTTCTTCACTTTAGAGCAATAGCGCAACTGTGTTAGTGTAAGTAGGCTTGTTTTGCAATGCCATCATTTTAGTTTTGAGACAGAAATGTCCAAAGCTGTGGAATCTGCATTCTATAGATGCAGACATAAATGAGAACAAGTTGCTTGGTTTTTAGAAAAAAGTGGCTGAGCAGGCTATGAAGTACTTGTCAAGCATGCGGACCTAAAGTAAGTTATGGCACTCAGTAACTATCTTGGGAGCAACTTTCTTGGGCTCCCCTCAGAAGCCAGGAGGTGTTTGTGCTTTTACAGAGGGTAAACTGGAGTACGGGGAGGGTAGGTTGCTCCAGATCGTATTGTGTGACCACCTAGGAGCTGGGATGTGCTGTTTGGTGGGTCTTGGCATTTAAGCTTGCAGGCTTCTCATGTAGTGTATATTTGCTTCTGGAAGTATGTTCATCTTTTGAGTCTACAAATTTGGCAGGCCACCAACCCTTCACGGTCCAATAAATGTTCCCAAGGGAATTTATAGCTGGATATTTCCACCCTCTGTTTTGGCTGAAGAGAACAAAACCAGAACATGTAGCCAGGGTTGGTGTTGCCAAGCCTGGTGTGGAGCAGAGCTGCTGCTGCTGCAGTTCATCCTCCTAGACGTGCTCTTTGTCTACTGGAAAACAGATGGGGGAAACTTGACAGATTTTGCTCTGCTTGAGCATTTCCTCTCTGTATTTACTTGGTCTTTGGCAGGGCAGGCTGATGTGCAAACAAGCAGTGATTTTTTTTTTTATTTTTTTTATTTTTTATTTTTTTCTGGCAGAAGGTGAATGAACCCTCATGTACTGAGGTTGGAAGGATTGCACCACTGTTTTCTCAGACCTGTGAATGTATTGGTGAGATCCAGTCTCCTACGGATAACAGATAAAGTGGGTTAAAAAAACCAAAAAATTAAGTTGGGGTATTAGTCATCAGGAGCTGCCTTCTCCTGTGGTCTTCATCCTGTCTGATACTGCATAAGCCTCTCTTTTGGGGATCTGAAAGAGTTTGCTCATTCCTTAATGAGAATCCCTTTCTCCTACAGACTGCTCATGACTTGTGCTGGAAGTGTTTTCAGTTATGGTCCAAAATGCACGAGTCCAGCTTTCCCAGAGAACAAAAAATCATCTCTCAGCTGCTTTTGTATGCCATCACCATGCTAGCAGTTCCTATGAGCTCGTGTAGCTCATGGCAGCAACATGCTTGTGTTTAGATCCCTGCTTGCATTAGTTAGCTGGGATTCAACTTTATTTTGGCTGTATGTATTGCATCCACTCGTGGGGCAGCTGTAAAGCAAAGAGAACAGCACATGTACTTAATGAAACCTTGTCTATACAGTTCCTAATACAATAAATAGATGAAGGAGGAAAAACTGGTGGCAAATATTCTGCAGTGGTGACTTTTCAAAGAAGTGCTCAAATAAGGCTGTTGAGCAGTCATAGGCTACAAGAGAAAAACAGAGATTAAATTTTCTTCTTGTCAGGTGAAGAAAGAGCAGGCTCATGGAAGCCACACGTTCCTGAGCAGGTGCAAGACTGGGCATGGAACTAATCTCCTTGAATTGAGTGGGCAGGAACGCAGCCTCCGGGCTCCTGAGGGGGTGAGTCTGGATGGCCAAGGCACTCTCAGCTTCTCTGGCGATACCTGATGGTGGTCCTGGGCACGAGGGGAGAGCTCACCTTCCCTGCACCCAGACACTGTGGCAACAACCAGCCTGTAGATCTCTGCTGCATCCATTGACTGGAAAATCAATTTGAGTGTTAGCTAAAGTGCTCATGTTGCAACAGAAAGCAAAATATTGAGAAGAAAAATGACCCGACCAGGGGGAGAGGGAGAGAAAATTCAGCATGTTTTTTCTGGAGTACTCCTTGTCCCAGCAAGCTGGAGCTGCCATGGGTTGAGCTGTAACGCTGCTGTGGCACGTAGTTCTCTGTTACCGGCAGTCTGATGTGATCCTGCTACCTGGCGGCGTTGTCACGAGAAAGGCATGTTATCGGTTCCATCTCCAGCCTTGGACTGTGGATTTTTGTGATTGCCATTTCGAAGGCAAGGTGCTGGGGTTGGTGTGTACATGTTTAGCCAATGTGCCTGTAGCCACTGGCCAGGGCAGGCAGGCTGTCAGTCTGTTTGCAAGTCCATCTGAATGCTCTGCGAAGAAACAGGATGGCTTTTTTGGACTCCAGTGCATAAACCCTGACAGACTTGCTGGCTGTGGGGCAATTCTGCAAGAAGTTGGTACTTATCTGAAAGGGCATTAAGTCCCCTGTAAATATACCTATGTTTTAGGACAAGATAGTCAGGGAAATACCAAGTTTCTTTAAAATTATTTTCAAGTTGTGTCTCCCCATTTACATGCTGCTTGGAGGATATAGTTTTAAAAGTCTTGAGATTATTAGCATAGATGCAGGACAAGGTATATCATTTTTGTTAATGATTAAGTCAGAGGTCTGGCAGTCAAAGCATTTAATAGAAAATCAACCTTTCAACTGAGGAGCTATTTTACAGCCCACTGTATATCTCAATAAGCCACTGGGGTTTTTAAGATGTTAAACTAAGGCCTTCTTGCAGCGGGAGGGAAATAATCCATTAAAACTTAAAATTTGTGTCACCGGTAAGGTACATACGAGGATCGTATACCAAGATGTTGCCTTATGAAACCTTAGGCAAAGATTAGACATTTGTCTTTCAGTCGGAAACCCCGGGTACCGCATCTGCCACACAGTGGGAATCCTGAGCGGAGGGAGGCTGTGCGCTCCGTGTATCAATGGGATGCTGCTGGCTGCCCTAAAACGTTAGTAATTTTTCAACATCCGCTTGTGGAAGGTGCAGTTTCCTCTGCCTGCTTTCTGGGTCATGCTCCACTTATTTTTGGTGTCTCAATGAAGCAATCTTTTGACCTGAAGAGGGGGGAAAAAAGGAAAGTAAGTAGAAAACACTGAGCCAAAGCATCTAGGAATTTTGGAAAGAAGGCAGCCTGGACAGCTAAGAGTAGGGCTGGAGGAGGGGGGAAGTAGATGTAATGAATGTATTTGAGAGAGATGTGAATTCAGCTTTGTGCCTGTGGTTATTACATAGGGTCTCACCCAGGGTCAGCATGTGCAAATTTGCTGATGTGCAAACAAGCAGTGATTTTTTTTTTTTTTTTTTCTGGCAGAAGGTGAATGAACCCTCATGTACTGAGGTTGGAAAAGTTCTGGTTCTCTGCCAGAAAAAGATGGGGGAATTGGGATTTTTTTTTTTTTTTTTTTTTCTTTTTAAAGGAAACGCCTTTAAGTTAATGCCCTGAGCCTGGAACGTGAGAGTGTAATGGTAGACAAATGACCCAGTGTTGGAGTATTTGTGTAATGAACTGTAACTGTAAGAGCAAACCAAATCATCCATAGCTGCACCTAAGGGGCAGCTGTGTGATTAAACTGAAGGCTGATCAGTTATGTATAATGTCTGCTAAATAAAACCCTGAAACAGTGTCTCCCTAGGCTCGTCGTCCATCTCTTCAACTACAAGGGCTCAGTGTGCTGCAGTGCTCAGGAAAGACCAAGCCCATAAAGCCTTCCAGGAACACGGAGCGCAATTTGCAAATGCAATCATCTTGTCTGGACCTTTTGGTCTGTGAGTCATGTGAATGACAAACTGGGACAAAGTACAAACAAACACTGGCTTGACTGAAAGGGTGGACTGAGAGGAGGCATTGTTCTTCCGAGGTGTAGCCAAAGCTTGTAGCAGTGTGGAGTTGGGGCTGCTGCTCGTGACCGGCTGCAGGTCACACCTCATAAGGTGGCTGTACACTGCATGGTGATGGTGAGGGACCAGAGAAGGTCATTGCATGTGCCAAAAGGAATGGCGAAGTCAAGGAAAAGAACTTGCAGCTCTAACTATAGCTATCTAGGCTTCTAGGGAAGGGGGAAGGGAGCGGGGTCAGTTGCTCTCCAGGTCACTTTGCTGTTGTAACCTTGTCCTGCACTTGCTGATAGTTTGATTTATGTCCTTGCCACCCTAAAAAAACCAGAAAGGAGCAGATTTTATCTTCATCTATACCCTGTGCTTACAGGCCCTGAAGCTTTCTCCCCGTTCCCATGATGCCAGCAGCAGCAGAGTTAGCCATAGAATTGTTCATTTTATTGACATGCCAAACTGTAAGTTGTCACCATTATGCAAGAAGTAATAAAGAGTTGGGTTTTTTTCTAAAACAAACAAAACCCCAAAACAAAAAAAACCACACCCACACCCCAAAGCCAAAAAACCCCCACAATCACCTGAATTTGCTAGTGAAACTGGAGCCTTTTCTCATCTGAGAACAGGCAGATCTCAAAACTGTCCTCAGCAGTGGGTTTTTCCCCAGCTCCAGAGGAAGGGGGAAAGGCTGGTAAGGAAAGAAATTACCACCTGCAGTGAGATGCAGCAAATGAGGAGGAAAGGCATTGTGCTGGAGTGTTGAGGATGCTTTGGCACACGTGCTAGCCCTCAAAACCTGCTCTTCCCAGGGAGGGATCCAAGCAGTAGCAGCTGAATTACTGATCTAGTCCTAGCAGGAAGGGACACAATCAGTCTTTGAAATATGGGAAGCGCTGCCTTCGAAGCTGGTAAAAAATGGAGCAGTGCAGTGGTGTGGCTTTCATCTGCTTCCTGGCAGTTAGAGGATCTCCATGAAAGCAAAAAGAGCAGCTCCTTTGGAGAAAAAAAAAAAAGTAGGAGAGTGGAAGATGCACTAACTTCTGCTCATTTCCTAAATGCCTGGAGTCATTAAGGAAAGGCTAGGAGGTAGGATGTGACTGTAGATGTTCAAGCTCCCTCTTCTACACACACGTGGGTGGACCAGGCATCTTTCCTGGTTGTGCCAAACACAGGTGTGTTTGAGCAGTGGCGGCTGCCTGGGGGGAAAGCTGAGATCTTCTCCTGTGTTCATGCCTGGACTCAAAATGGTAAATGTGGAAAGCGGGCTGACGTGGCACCCAGAAACCATGAAGAGGTTGATATGATTGCTGATGAGGTCATGTTGGCCATACGGCAGGAACGTAGAACTCGTAATTCACCCTAAAGGAAGGGAGACACAAGGCGGGAGCCCATCCGTTAACACCTTTTTGTTTCAAAGTGAATGAGCTGGTTTGTATCAGAATCCAAAAGCAAACTGATTCATGGATCATGGATGGTCAGGGGATGGTATCTTTTATACTAACTTGGACACAGCCTTCCTCTTCAGGCCGTTTCTGTCTTTGCAGGGTGGGGACCATGGTGTGCCCGCACTGCTGAGCACTGCCTTCAAAAACCTTGAAATCTTTTTTTCTGAAACTAACAGTTCGTGCTTGTAACCACTGTGGGCAGCTTTGCCCCATGAGAAGGGCTTTTTGGTGTTTTATGAGCGAGGCTTAATATTAAAAAAATCTTTTTAAAAAATGTTGCCTTTATTCAGCTTTTCAATTTGTATTTCACCATAATTACAGATCTGTACTCCAAAAGGGCAAGTCTGAAACTTCAGCAATCACCAAATACTATCCTTAATGTTATAACCAGGAAGATGAGACTGGAGTAGTCGTGTCGTCAACTGCTTCTTTCCATCTGTTTTCTCTTTTTAGTCTGTGAAAAGCTGGGCTTTTTGCTGTATCTAAAAACTTGTACTGAAGGAAAAGTAACTTGTGTGTTTTGACTCATGGTCTCAGACATCTGATTTTTCAGGAGAAAAGAGATTTCCTTATGTCCTGTTTAGCAGTGAAGAAAAAAAAAAATACCACAGTGTGTTTTTCAGAGAGAAATCAAAGTAAATGTGGACAAAATCCTGGATTTTAATTGCAGTTTCTCTTTTATAGTCTTTGGTCTTTATTATTAAAGGGGAAATTGTAATAGCTAGCTTTGGTATTAAGCAATAATAATTCTGCTAAGTTATTTAGGTTTCCTTTCACAGAAAGCTTTGGGTCCCGTTTTAGTTTATTAATTGGCTGTGGCCAAACTGCTTTGTTGGCTGTGAGTGCGTCTGCAAAGCCGGAAAAGTTTTGGATCTCTGCTCCCTTCTATTCTTATCTCTGGGATACTGTTGGGTATTAATCATGCTGTAGCTGTGTCCCCGATAAAAAAAACAGACTCCTTGGACACTCAGGATGCATGGACGCTTGGAAAAAGCTGGTGTTTTTCCTGAAAAGCTGACAAAAAGCTACGTTAAAGGTTCACAATGGCAGATGTGTTCCTGTTTGGCACCCTTGGAGGGCTTAGTGCTGTTTTAGGAAATGATCTGCCTTTTAGAGGAAGCTCAGCTGCAGGTTGTTGCAGAGGCTTTTGGACATTGCCATGAACACTGGAGTTGCTACCGTCTATTTCTTGCAAGAGAAGAGCTTGTTTGCACCCCATCCAGGAATTTTCCAAATGCTGGTATTGGCCAGTACAAACAAGACTGAGCTACAGAAGAGAGCTGCTTTATTCAGACTTCTTGTCTCCCCGGATATGGTAAGATTATTGCAGTTTTTATGCAGGCTTCAAAATAACTCTCCCATTGCTTTTCTTAAACAAAAAAAATTGTAATAGAAGCTGCCTGATACTAAGGAAGGCCAAAAAGGTGAATGCATCATTCTGCAGTGAGTTCGAATACTAGTGAGAGGATGATTCAGATCTATAAAAAATGCGTGAAGAATGGGAACGTTTTCCGGGCTGCTGCTGGTCCCTGCAGTTTCTCTAAGGCTCTTGGGGAAAGAGACCTCGTGCAGACAGGCGAGGGTGATCTGGCAGCATCTCTGCATGGCTGCACATGTGCCGGGCATGGCACAAACTCCCGGCAGCAGTGGGCGCTCAGCATGCCGCGACATGGCACGTACCTGGCAAGCAAATCCTGGCTTGGTCCGTGCTGCCTTGTGATGTTGAAGATGACCTTAATTTGCACCTTCCGGCAGCTTTCTGATAGTTGGTAATTTTGTCGAAGGAAGTTTGATAGTATCAAGAGGAAGCCCTGCTGACTCATCTAGCACCCTGTGGTCTTCTGGAGTGGGAGACATCACACCATTTCCATGCTTGTTCACAGCATCTTGCGTCAAAAGTAGCAAAGCTGGTGAAATGCTTGTGTCCCGGCAGCGGGGTCCTGCTCTGCTGGTATGCAGCTTCCCTTTGTGGCCCACCAGCCCTGGCTAGCCTCGGAACTAATGAGTCTGAGGATTTATGTGGCATCCAGAGCCGTAACTGGCATGAGGGCATCCCTGTGCTGTGCTACCCCATGCAGCTCTTAGAGTAGCTCCTCTAGTAGAGGAGGGTCACCCCTATGGTTGCAGCATGCATCTCTCTTGCTGACCATGGCCTTGAAGTCAAAGAAGTAAAGGATCAAAATTATGGCTACCATCTCTCTATCTGTGGGGTTAAGAAGGTAATCTCTCCTCATTCTTGCCCTTGGTCTATCTTCTGCTTCAAGGGCCCTTGAGGCCTAATAAGGACCCCGATGGTGGTGACATCAGTAAAATGGAATACATCTGTCTGTCCTTGATCAGGTGTCTGTAAGTTGGTTGGGTTTGAGGCCAAAATTGTGTAAGGAACTTGAAATGCTGCCTTAGAAATCGGTGCATATGCAGGGGTAGGCTGATGGTCAGCTGTTAGAGGTGCTGGGGATGTTTTACAAATGGTTTAGCAGATACACAGCATAGTGTTTGTGACCTTATTTCCAGAAGGTTGCTTGCCACATAACACAAGACAAGAAGGTTCTACAGCCCAGAAAGAAAAATAAACTCCTAAATCATATTTCTGGATGAGTAAGAGAAGGAGAAATTCCTCACTGAAGACATAAATTAATATTTTTTTCTATTTATCAGGTACTTAATTTATAGTGAAAGGATGCAGTGCAAGCTTGCTCTATATAAATTAAAATAAACTTCTCAAAACAGTTTGTGGATATGGAAGTTCTTTGCCTGTTCCTGGAACTTTTAGTGTAGACAGGTACGTTCCCCCCAGATTTCTGTTCCATGCTTGTAGGAATTGTGTATCACTCATGGGGAACACTGAAAATGAAAAACCACATGAAAACAGGGCCAGGGGAACTCGATAGTGTGGCCCTTAGGAAGAGGCTAGTCTGAAACACCTCTTGTGTGGGTGGATATTACCAAATTTAGTACTTGGAAAATGACTTTTTCTGTGAAAAATGAATCAAGGCAAAAGAAAAAGTAAAACTTTGAGTCAGGTTCTCAGAGTATTGCTATCTTTTGCACTGGCAGCTTGCACTGGAACTTGAACACAGCTGCTATTTCAACAGGCTGGATTTCAGTGAAGAGTTTGGTCCCGTTAGCAATTCCTCAAACTGTTCAATCCTCCAGAGGTGCAAAAAACCCCAGTGTGCATCTTTGCTGCTATGTTCCTTGGCTACGCCGTGTTCCCTTGTGCTATTTGTGTCGTGTTAAAACACATTAAAACAGCGCTGGCCAACTGTTTTTCCTCTGTCCCACATGGTAAAGATGAGGAGTTTAGGAAAACAGTAATTTTATTTCTACAGAAAAAAATCAATTCCTGTGAGTTAAAGTGTTCACCCCGAGGGCTTCGCAGCTGAGCGTGCTGAGGGACTGCTCTTGCTCGGAGCAGCCAAAGGCTTGAGAAGGCTCCTAAGTGCTCTCCACCCAGCGCTGGCGCACGCACTCATCTTCCGGTTTCCATGAAGTCATCGTCTGGGATAGGCAGCAGAGAGCAAAAGTGCACGCGGCTGAAAACTTGTTCTTGAAACATATGGGGGTTTGGCTCAAAAGTAGGGAGCTGTAGTGTATTTCTCCTTCCCTTGTTCTGGCAATTCTTTGAGACCTGGAAACGGGATCAACAGATGATACACCAGAGAAAGAGGGTAGCTATGGATTCGCGGGGGTGCAAAAGGGCCGTTGTCTCCTAATGGGGATGCTGTGTGCTGTGGCACATGGGACAGGCTGGGGGTGGCGGGAGGCACCCCCCAAGGCC
>NW_010540659.1:9893-12804 GCF_000687285.1 Phaethon lepturus
CACTCAAGCTCATGTTACTGTCAAGTTCTGCCCGCTCCTAGGTAGAAGTGTGGAGTCAGCAAGCTGTGTTACGGCGTGTTTTCTCCCTTATCTGCATGTCAGAGTACATCTGGTGCCATCAGGGTAACATCATGCACAGGACTGCTTTTAGTTTCTTGTTAACTGGTTGGCTTGAAGGCTGCCCTGGCCTTCCAGGTCGTTGCAGATGGCAGGGAAGGTGCCAGGTGTGAGGGGTCATTTTGGGGTGAGCTGAGCAGCTCAGCCCTGCCAGCAGCAGTGCTGGGTGCTTAGAGGTGGCCGCTGCCGGGGGTCTTAAGTGAGCTCCCACCGCACCCCGTAATACGTGCGCATGTGATCCCACCCACGGGAAACTCCGGAGCCTTTCCTGTAGAGACATGTTCCGGCTGTGGATTGAGCAGACGGCAAGGAGGGGATGGCGCTGCCTCTGCCGGCCGTGCCGGGAGCACTAGGATGTAGAGCAGAGCAGCCCCCGCCATCGCCTCGCAGCGAGCCTTGCTCCCGCCGCGCTCCGACTACGGGTCTCGCTTTCTCGGAAATTATTTGGACAGGAATGTTTCTGAGTAAGTGCAGAAACGAAAGCCCTTTTCTGCATTCCAGACTTAGAACAAAGAAGTGATATTTTGATTGTGCATTATGAAAATGGAAAATGTTAAAAACATTTCCTCTTTTTGTCCAGGTCTGTTTATATGGGTGTTGGGGACAAAGAGACAAGAATGACTCTCCCTGGACGTACTTCTCAGTAGTGACTTGCAGAAGGGAGTTTTCCCATCTCCTGACGATTCCCTGGTTTTGAGATGAGACTCCCCACTTTTTTTTAAATCTGCTGACAAATGCTGTTTACCCTTCAGTACTCGTGCAGCTCTTTCCCCTCAGCCACCTACGGAGGCCCAGCAGTAGGTTTTGGCTATCGATTCCCAAACCAGCTGTGTGGGGTTGTTCTCCTCCTGCTGTCAGTTCTGCCACGTACCCTGAACATCACACCACTTCTTTGACTTTCCATGTGTTTTTGAGACAAAAACTGATTTGTCACAGGCAAAATCCCAGCTTCCAGGTCAAGTTATATGGCAGCAGGTGGATATTTTGTGTGCACCAAAAGCTCTTCGGTACTGGCTGTGCATCCTATGGTATATAATTTCATCAGTTCAACTCCTTTATAGCCCTGCAGATCTTGGCTCCCCACTTTAATTTCTAGTAGCCCTATCTAGCTCTGCCATGCAGGGCAGGGTGGATGGCATCCTTCCTAAAGACTGCCACAGCAGCTGGTTTTGAGCTGCTTATGCGTGAGTAGCACTGCTACCCCGGAGGCAGAGACTCCGACTGCTAGACAAGGAAATCTTTAACATGTGGGAACCAGGCTGCACAACTGGTGTCGCACGGTTTTCTCAGAGCGCAACGTGTTTTAGGAGGAGCATGGAGGGCCTTGTCCTTGAGGAAATGAAAGATGATCTCCAATAGAGGCTATGCAGCTGGGCTGGGACTGGCTTATTATAACAATATTGATTTTTGTAACAACTCCCCGATTGCTCTTTGTCACTCGTCGTTTCTAAAGAGCTGCTGGCTTAACCTACAGCTTTTTTCCTATGCTGAATATGATATGAGCTGCTCAGAAGGAATAGAAAGTCTTCGTTCTTTTTTTCTAGTGGTGTTTTCTGACTGCTTCAATTACAGTCATGGGTGTGGGAACCAAATACTGATCTGAGAAAAATTTCTTTCTGAGTGGGCAGTCATGCCCAATGTTATTTCTTGTGCCACTGCAAGACCTGGAAATTTAACTCTTTCAGAATGGTTAATTATGTTTTTTCGCGCTCTCTCTCATTCTGTATTTGTTTGAATCAGTCAGGAAGCTGCCGGTGCAGACGGATGCACAAACTTGGGACTCTCAACAAAGCTGACAGAAGGTATAGCACCTCTCATTCCTTGCTGTCATTCACATTTGCTTCTCATCTCTAATTTGTGGAGTATTGGCTACTTTGTTGAATTATTCTCACAGTTATATTAAATAAATCTCGATTTATGATTAGCTAGTTCTCAAAATACTTGTTTTAATGTTGTTGTGGGTAAAGCTTCTTGTGTCTTTATGTTGCATTGGAGTGCTTTGTTTTGCTGATTGGGATTGCATGATTTAAAGATGCTGGATGGACAGTCTTCATGAACGAGTATATCATCCTTGTACCTCCTTTTCTGCTGTCTGTGATACAGTTCCTCAGAAGACTGAATGTAAACGTGAACAGAAGATTGTTTGAAGCCTACAAGGTAGAGCAACTGTATCCCTTCCTGGAGTTAACTGTGGAGGGCATCACTGTCATATTTCTCCTTATTTCTCTTTGGAAAGAGTTTAGCAGCAGAGGTATAGGGATTATACTGGAGTCAGTGTCTTTCCACTTTTCCAATACACAGCAAATCTTACTTACTGGTCTGTTCACAGCTTTTGAGTAAGTCTATTGCATGTTCAGTGATATGTTTAGCCGTCCACCTCTGAGCAATTTGAATACTGAAATCCTCCTTTTTTCCCTCAAAAAAATCCCAACTATGACCTCACACTTTTCTCCCATCTTTAAAACGCCTGACAAATGAAGAACATGTTTTGCCAAGTACCATGGCACGTAGTATAAAGCATCACAAATGGGCTTGGTTTAAATGCTTGTCATGTCAGAAAGGGAAAGGCTTTATGGAAAAACTCAATCAAGCCTATGCAGATACAAAATATGAAAGGTCAGGTAGATGCATCCTAACAAAGAAAATCTATGAAAATGAATCAGATGAGAGGCAGTCTGGGCAATTGTCAGGACAAGGCAACTTGTCCTGAAATTTGGGAGCACGTAGGTGAAATGGAACGTGGAAAGGAAATCACACATTCCTGACAAATTCCTGACACAGCTGGTGAGTGAGC
>NW_010540660.1:0-1533 GCF_000687285.1 Phaethon lepturus
GCTCCACATCATCCCACCTGCAACTGCACCACCAACGCTGCAGCTGCAGGTGATGGGGCTGGACCCAGCATGGCACATGGTAGAGAGAATAAAGATAGTCTCTGTTAGCTCTGTAGTGACTAATAGAGGTGGAAATAGGACCATGGAACAGTTTGGGTCAGAAGGAAACTTTAAAGGTCATCTAGTCCAACCCCCCTGCAATGAACAGGGACATCTTCAACCAGATCAGGTTGCTTAGAGGCCCGTCCAACCTGACCTCGAATGCTTCCAGAGTTGGGGTATCTACCACCTCTCTGGGCAACTTGTGCTGGTGTTTGGGAAAACGTTTGGAAAAATGTTTCCAACCTGCGCCAGGTTTGGAAAAAAAAACACCCTCATTGGGAAAATGTCTTCCTTACGTCTAGCCTAAATCTGCCCTCTTTTAGTTGCAAATCACTACCCCTTGTCATACCACTACAGGCCGGGCTAAAAAGTCTGTCCCCATCTTTCTTCTAAAGCCCCCTTTCAGTACTGGCAGGGTGCAAGAAGGGCTCCCCACAGCCTTCTTTTAAGGTCTCCCTGGAGCCTTCTCTTCTCCAGGATGAACAACCCCAACTCTCAACCTGCCCTCACAGCAGAGCTGTTCCAGCCCTCTGATCATTTTGGTGGCCTCCTCTGGACCCGCTCCAACAGGTCCATGTCTTTCCTGTGCTGAGGGCTCCAGAGCTGGACACAGCACTGCAGGTGGGGGGTCCCACCAGAGTGGAGTAGAGGGGCAGAATCCCCTTCCCTTGGGTGGTGATTAATAGGGTCTAATAAATAAATAGGGTCTAATAGAGTTAGTAACATATGGAGTCTAATAGATGTTATAATAAATAAAGCCTAATAGAGTTAGTATTAAATGGAGCCTAACAGAGCTGCAAGTAAACTGTTGAACACTAAACCTTGTCCTGTCCTAGTTGTACAGTGGAAGCCCAGATAGAGTTTTTATTTCACCAGTCAAAGTAGATGCAAGTGGTCCACAAGCAATTTAATGATTTCCCAGAATAGTTAAGCTCTAGATTCTTAGCACTACTGAGTAAAAGATTCGTAGCGTTTACATGATGTATGCACTGAGGATGTTGGCAATAAACAACATAATGGCAGTATGTAAGCAAAAGGGGTATGCTATCAAAAATTTTGGAGACTACAGCTCTAAGGAATAAGATTTAAACAACTACCCTGGTTATTTAATGACATTTTTTCATAAGTCTGTGTCAAAAACATGTGTCACTTCCCTTTTTAAGATGACATCCTTCAGAGGCAGGTCCTGACCAGTATAGCTGTGTATAAGCAAGCCAAGGGGATGGAGGGAGAATCATTTAGCTGCTTTTTGGACGGGAAAGCATCATCTTGGTAGTCTTGGGAACAAAGACTATAAGCACAAGCACAGCTTGCAGCCACCTGACCTCAGGCTATGACTTGCCCTTCTCAGAGTGCAACAGGTCTGGATGTGGGCAGTGCTGAGCAGAGATCCCGCAGGAGAACCAGTCAGTGTTGCTACAGCATTTTCTC
>NW_010540661.1:0-20502 GCF_000687285.1 Phaethon lepturus
CGTGGTGCCCGTTGCTTGTGGGGGGCGCCGGGTGGAGGCAGGGAGCCGTGTGGCCTCCTCGGGGGCTCACCCTCGCCAAATGAGCTGGAGTTACCTGTGAGGGGCTAAGTAGCCCTGCTTTCACTTCAGCCAGCCCATGTGGACGGGAGGGTTCCTTGAAGATCCCACAAGTGGGTGAAGGAGCCAAAACAGTAGATGTGCAGGGGATTTTGAAAGTGGATGGTTCATCTTTCATCTTTGGGGTGTTTAATGTGCTGAGGAGAAAACACGAGCCTGTAAGGCACTTGTCATACTTCCAGTTTCCTTTGCGTTAGCAGTAGCAGTTGTGCCATTGCTTGGCACCCCTGTCAGCACCCCGGCTTTGAACCATATGGAGCCGCACCAAACGACTTCGTCAAATGCAAGTGTCTTTCCCAAGCCATTGCCTATTGAGACAGGGAAGAGAGTTCCCGGTTGAGCAAATTACCTTTGACACTGACCTGTAGCCTTCTCTGCTCAAAAATCATCTGCAAACAGGAGCTGCCCCAAATGGTGTTGCTGCTACTGTCCCTAGAAAATCTACAAAATGTAACACACAGTGAAGTTTGTGGCCTCCCAAGTGCCAGCATATGAAAGAAAAACAATTATTTGATGCTGATATACTGCAAGCAGGCTGGCTTTTGTAAGCACATTCAGAATTAAACTGAGCAGCAGTGTGTTTCTGGGTATACAGCATAGCACCTAGGCGGAGAGTTTGGTGCTGGCTGCAAAGCCAGCCCAGAGCTCAGGTGGAGTGCCTGAAGGAGGATAAGCTCTGCACTGCCACATCTACACTGTCATTGCTGCTGTGCCTCAATTAGTGAGCAGCAGACACAGTAGTTGGTGCTGAAAAGTAGATGTCTGCGCTGTGTGCTTTTCAGGTGGACTCTCCAGTTGACGGAATGCCCACTAGCAGTTGAAGAGTGCTGGGCATGCTTCTGGAACACATCTTCTGGTTTAGTTTATCTGACAGGAATCCAGTTTGTGCATGGCAAGACCTCTCTGCGTTGAGAACCAAAGCACAGTAAGTGGGGGTGTTGGAAAGATCCACCTCAAAAGAACACTCCTGATCCAAAATAAAACATACCACAGGAATATGCTAATGCACACGTTTGACTATAGATTGGTCACAGACTGTTTTCCACAGGGGATGTCACTTTTCTGCTGTTTTGCATTCTGCCCCACATACTGCCTACACTAGTGCATCTGAGTGCAATGAGATTTCTGATCAGGTGGCTGTAGTAAAAACTCATTTCCCAGGCACAACAGAATGGTGGTTACTGATTCCACATTACATAGCACATGAGCAGAAACACGAATGATCATCTTGCTTAATTGATGACTGACACAAATAGATCCCGTTTCCTCAAGAGGTGTGAAATATCTGCAGTTGTAGCTCCTGGGTCAAAGAACCACCTGGACTAATCTAGGGTTTAACTTTGGCACCTGACCTATGTGCTGGCATTTTGTAAAACTGAAGGTTTTACCAAAGCCCTGTCCCTGGGGACTTCACTGTCAGTACTGGGGGGCTATGGGGCTTCAGGGCGTGGTTCAACACATTTACCCAGTTTCCCTGTAGCTAATCAGATCTGTTCGTCTTAGTGCTGAAATAAAACTAGTTCATGTGTGTATAGGTGGTTAAAGTATTTCTTTGATCCTGTTGTTAGTGGTTGCTATATTTCACACTCACATTCCTCTTTAAATATCAAAGCATGCCCAAATTTTTACTGTCTCTTATGCTAGATTCTTCGTGCACTTTCAGAGAGTATGCGAGTATGAAAGTTTACTCAGAGTAAACTAAGTATGTGTTTATTTTCTCTGCTGGTTTGATAAGGTACTGAGAATTTAAAATTATGATTCATCTGCCTTCCTTGCATTGCATCATCACATAGTAATGGTGTTTGACTAGCTCTGGAGTTAAGATTTACTGCAGAAATGTAACAAAATCCAAGGATATACTGACGTTGCAGTAGTTGGGTATAAACTTTAAAAGGACTGTACTATTGTACAAATATGTTAGAAAATAGTTATGGATTTTAACTAAATACTCACAGAAACCTTTTGCAGCCTGTGTATGTACCTAATCACATAAATCTCAATAGTTAAAATCCAGAAGTTGAAAACTTACCATTTCCATCTCTCTTTATCACTACAGTCTACCTTTATTACAACTACCTATTCAGTATTTGTGTGCTCTGAAGTTGTAGTCATTATGCTTACAGTAAACAAGAAATGTTACAGACTGTGGGATGTTCAGAGGAATATGATGAAAATGGAAAAAGGATCGTCTTGGAGCATACATAAGAGCATGTTAAAATTCTTCAGCACTCTGAAGGTAGTATTTTTAGATTTGGGGTATGTGGGAAGAGACCCATCTGGGACAGCGCATTTTTCATACTCCAGATACATGCAAGTCACAAGGTGGACATTGACAGAAATGTTGGAAAAGGAGCCATAACTAATTCTGAGTTTTGAATCTGAAAGAAGGCTCTTTCAGAAATGGGCTGATGAGACCATATTTTTTCACAGCAGTTCAGTCAGAATTGTACACTGGTTCAGATCGTGAGGTGCAGAGGAACAAGCCGTGAGGTGGAAAGACAAGAAAAAATGGTCTGGCTGGGCAGATCCTTAATTTAAGACTCCTTAATTAATACAGAAGGACCTATTCAGTGTAGTATGCTGAACAATACTATCCACAGTACTCCCCAGAGTTCCCTTTCACTCTCAATAAAATGCTCGTGTTTGCAAGGATGACTTCCCTGTTTATTGAAGTGTAAATATGTTTCATCCATGTACAAGACATTAGGATGAGGCAGGAGGAATGAAGTAAGTGGTTAATAGCACTGAAGAGATTTACAAACAGCAAGATGAGACAGGATCTGGTTTGCATTGTCGTGGTAAGTTTATGCACATTGGTGATGCTGCTAAATAATTTTTGGAAGAAGATAAAACAATGTTTAAAGAGGAAATCTCGAAAAGAGGCAGAAACTTAATATGTTCAATGAAAACTCAATCTTGCACAGAAAATCTCTTCCTGACGCTGAAAGAAGTACATGTTCTTTTTGTAGGAATTTGATGTCATGACTATCAAACTGAAAGTACACAAAAGCCAGACAAACAGTAGGCTTTGTACTAACTGTGAAAAGAAAGGAATCCTTACAATAAAACTACGGAATAATATGTAGAAATCTGTTATGACCTCTTTATTTTTCTGCTTTAATTATTCATAACTATCTTGAAGAGTTTGGAGGTCTCTTGAAACTCTTTACACAGACCTGAGTACAGTGTACTGAAAATTACAGTGAATTTACTGTGGCTTTGCACAGGGAGAGTTTCTCTACATTAAAAAAAAAGTGCAAAATGAGGAGAGGGTCTACAACAAAAGACCATTCTTTCCTGTTTTATCCTCCCTAGCCGTGAACAATTTGTTCACCTCTTCGTTATAGCGGATTTGAAGACTGTTATCATTTCTCCCCTCAGTTTTCTTTTCTGTAGACTAAACAACCCCAATTCTTTCAATCTTTCCACATGGGTCAAATATTAGAGCAGGCGTCATCTGGCTGTGTAGTTTTTAGTTGAAAAATTACCTTTATCCTTAAATGTGAGTAGAAGTTACAGATAAGCACATTTTGTCATTTCTTGCTTTTCTTTCTTTTTTAAATTGATCAAGTGACGTGAGGCTGTTGTGACAGAAATTACATAGCCCATGAAGAGACTGTGTTCTAACTATCTTTTGTTTGTAACATGGTGCACAGGACATTTTGCATTTTAGAGCTAGCAGACATGCATTATTTTGGTACTTGTTGTTTTCTGAGGTAATCAAGCCTTTAAAAGAATAATTTGCTACTGTTTGACAGTCTTCAATTTAAGTAATAGTGTCTTTAATGAGGTGTTTCATTGCTTCTGATGGGCTTTTTACAATTTAAAATGGGTACAGAAGAGAGATATATTAAGCGTATAGCATATGACAGATTTTGATTTCTAGTAGTACTAGCATTGGCAGTAATTCTAGCACTTCCTTTCAGCACTATGGCATTTTAGTGAGCTATGATTTATTGTAGTGATACAGAAATATTTCATATCCAAACTGCTCTAGTATATCATGTTATACAGGTAAAAAGAATTCTGGGCATGACATACGTAATAATAATGCTTTATGGTTCTGTAGATACTTTCATCAATGTTTACTGCTTGACAGCTGCCAGGATAAAACTTGGACTAAGCACTGTCTTCTGTAAGGCTGCTATAACCAAGCTTTTATTTTTATTTCCTCCCTTTGAAATGGGTTTTTTGATTCTGAATCACTGAAATTGTGTCATCTTTCCCAGGCTTCATCTTTGTCCGTATTGTTTCACAATGCTGTGATATTACTTGTTTCAGGTTTTTAATGTATCACTGGCAGAGTAAAATGATATGTTTAATGCCAAACTTTAATCCCATAAAGACAATGAAATGACACCACTTCATCTTATACATTGTCTGAATTATAAAATGGTTAAAAGCTACAAAATATCAGGGCCATTGTGATTGCATATAATTCTAATCGACCATAGTTTAAAAAAAACCAACAACTTAAAGTCCACAAATTGTAAGTCGCTATATATGGCCTTTATGAATAATGAAGAAAGAGGTTTATGGGGAGTTTTGTTTGTGTTTTTGTGTCTTTTCCTTTATGTGACTTCAGAAGGATGGAGTGTATCATATGTGCTGTCTCTTCTATTAAATCACTTGTAAAATGGCTTAGACTTCTCCTGTCATCTGGTGCACTTATGCAAAATAAATGTGCCCTGTGCTCCGGATAAGTGTCTTCCTTTTGGTGAATAGTTTTTAAGCTTTTTAGATTTTGTATCCAAACACAATTTGAAGTGTCACCCTTTCCACTCTAATGGTCAAAGCATTTATTTAGGTGATACCAGCAATGTGTTTTCAAAATAGTGCAGCTGGAGCCAGAACCATTTTTGCTTTGAGCACATTTGTTTACAGGATATCAGAGCTATCTGTAATTGCACATCTCACTGCAGTGAGCATTTAGCACATAGTCATTCATTTGAATTCTGTTTTTCATACTGTCTGCAGTTGCATAAGATTCCTTAGGGGAAAAGAAAAAACTATCAGTAAAGCCTAGCTGTAAGGAAGTGTACAGTCAGATTTCTTTGTTTTCAAGGCAAAAAAGCTAAAACTTCTTTACAGCATCTTAAAATTATGTGAGTTTTTTTCCTGCTCTGATTATTACTTAAAATAAAGATTCTAGTTCTGCAAACACTTTTGCACATCCCTTAACTATGACTGTGTCTCTCTTCCATGGAACTGCTCAAACCTAAAGGTAAGTACATAGGAGTTTGAAAATTATGCCTTTGTCAATAACTTTAAGTTCCAATGATCAATACTGCTAGACTGATAATGCCCAAAGGTGCAAATCGGACATGCAGCCTGTGGCTCTGGGCTCTTACGAGAGGAGAGGATTCCTTCCTTCCAACGTTAATGGGAAGTTGAAAAAGTTGTGAAGCAACATCTGGTGACATGGTTACGGTGAAGAATTGATCCCAGTTTTCATCTTTTCATGTGAGATTTTTAATATAGTTGTGGGGGGGGGTGTTGAGCAAGGGGGAGATAGGGGAAGAAGGAAATAGGAAGAGTGAAACAGAGAAAGCTCATTATTGTTTAGGAGGTAAATAGCAACTCAGAAAATGACAAACATAATACTTGTCATTGAGAAGGTATGCGAATGGGATTGGTCCCCACCTTCCAAATACTGGAGAAGATTGTAGCAGTCAAGAGGAAAAGCAGGGCTTGCAGCTGTTCAAGAAGAACGTGACAACAGCAAGCACAAGAGTTTTTCCTGTAGGAGTCATAAAGCAAGCGGTCAGATGTTTAGGGAGCTTTCATATGAAAAGTGATAGTTTTAGAAAAGACCTGAGTATCTGCAGCCAGGGAGAAGGCTTCTTCAAGAATGGTTTTAAATGGACAAATATATATTGGTGGTTTGTTTCAAGATGACTGAAAGGTGAGGGTAAATTGTATTTCTCCCTTCAACTCACTCTGGAGCCTGCTGTGCTGACGGAAGTATAAAGATAGCTTCATTAGTACAGGAAATATGGCTTGCTTAGAAAGTACAGAGAAAACAGGTACGTGTAATTTCAGTGTACCTGAAGTTCATCATTGTTATTACCATGGTAGAAGTACTGTCTGATCAAGGACCCCGTCTGTCTAGTAGGTTTCTCACCAGTAAGATGCAGTGTTACTGAAAAGAAGAATTAATTTACTAACTTACACAGTACATTACATAAGAAAGGTGTCTTAAGCTATCTACAAAGATTTGAGGCCAGTTACTCACCTGCCTGTTTCCTTTCAACTTTGAAAGAGATTTCATATTTATGCATACATACACAGTTGCGTGCATACACTTGACTTAGATACCGCCCTATTTGTTGCATGTTTCAGATCATTATGAAAATATACACTGAAGTAAAGAAAATATTTTATTAGCGCTGTAATATTCTTCCTGGAGGTGTTGCCAATCAGAGACCAAATTTCTGAGAAATACATACCATGATCCTTTGTCTGTATGAAATAATTTTGTATACATTTTTGTACATTAAATGTGTGCAGTGGCTAAAGGAACTCTGCCAGAATTATGTAAGGATCTAGGAGAGGCCTCTCATGCTGCTTTCAAGATGAGCAGTAAGTGCTCAGCTGTAGGCAAGTATATACAGTTGGTGGTTTTCCTTAGTATCTTTTGTTTGAACAGTGTTACGGTCAGTCATCTGTAACTTCCTGTACAGTGAACCTTGTTAAATTTCAATGTCACACTATCTAGGAAAGTATGATGGTTTCTTTCACTTAAAAAAAAGCAGTATCCTGACTAGCATTATACAATAACTCTGTATGTATTGACATTTCAGTGGTGTTCGCCTGGGTGTTGCAACATTCAAAGGAATGCCATTGAAGGTATTATTCTTTCCCTCTCCGTTATCTATTCTAAGTTGATTCTGCCTAGTCCAAGTGATTTATTTTATAAAAATCCTACTCCAGAGTGCTTGTAAATTCTACATTTTGTACCTAGTAACTTGTTACAGCAGTCACCCTTGTATTTCATCATAGGATTTTTATGTAGTGCTGATAATGAATACTAATGTGAGTGTGTTATTTTTGAGAAAGCAATTGTAGATAATTTGGAAGTAATTCTGATTCTCAGTTTTGGAGAGCTGCACTCATGGCAGTGGGAGCCTTTATATTTACAAGTCAGGTGTTCAGAAGTGCCTGAAGGATCTCAGCATTGAATTCCCATTATCAAAAGAGGAACCAAGAGGCCTGACATGAAAAGGTGGGGGTTTTAAACATCTTGTTCATCTTTGGGAAAGGGGCTTTTGGCCACTGGGGAACTTTTCAGTATTGTTTTTTGACTTTACAGGGTTAAGCTACTGTTTTAAAGTTTTTTTTAAAGTGTCAGCAACACCCTAAGCCCTGAAGACTACACAAAGCATTTTAAAACAAGAACTTCTTACAAAATACATAGAATATACATAATGCATGGAAATGCAATTGTCTGGAATGACAATTTGCTCATACTGCTGTCACTTCTCAATATTTAATTCATCAGAAACTGATGCTTATGACATGTTTTCCACTTGCCATTTGTATTGTCTGTATTTCATGTGAAGAAAGACTGCTAAGCCTCAACTGTAAACATTTGTTCTTAGTACACTGCCATTAAATGTTTTACTGGTTTTTGGTTTTATCACTTCATTGATCTGAAGCACTGTAACATGTCAGAAAAAGTGGAAACAGTCTGGGAAATTTATTAAATTGGTCTGAATAAACAGAGCAGGTCTCTGAGCAACCTGATCTAGTTGAAGGTGTCCCTGCTTACTGCAGGGGGGTTGGATTAGATGACCTTTAAAGGTCCCTTCCAACCCAAACCATTCTATGATTCTATGAAAAGGAATCAAATTTGTGACTGTGAGCAAAGGAGCCCAGGATAAAGAGCTCAAGGATCAGATGTGTTAATATCATTTTACTGGGAAATGCTTTCAGAAATAGGACTTCCCATTGTGTTTTATATGCTGAAACGCCTAGTGTAGTTGTAACACCATCGAAACTTTTGTTATTTCTTCAGTCTTCAGATTGCTTATACTTTGCTGGATGCTGTATTTTCTGTACATCTGGAATCATACTTTAATTACATAATGTTTTGAGTGGCACATCTTAAAGAGTTTTGGTTGACAAAGGAATGATCTGGATGGTGAAACAGGATGGTGAAACAGATTAAGAAGTCCATTTATATTATTTAATCTATTAAATTCTAGATAATCCTCATTAGAGGCCCAAGAGCCATACATTGATTATTGTTTTTCAAAATAGACTTTGGTGGGTTTAAATCAAATCCCACAAATGCTGCCTGGAAGCTGATTTATTTTTATGTCAGTTTTTACGTATTTTAAAATATGGCCCTGGTTTCTAGCAGGAGCAGTGGCAGAGCAGAAATAGAGCAGATGTTTCTCTGATTGTAACTAGGGATATGTCAATGGTATACTTAGAAATAGAGAAATTTTGGCTTGGCGAACTACTGGTGGCATTTTTCTCCTCATTAAAACATCAGATTGATAAAGTCCATGTACTGCTTTCTTCCAAAATGTTCAGGCTTCTTTAAACATTAGCATTCTTATGATTTCCTTGGCACTGCAGGCTTCTAGGGAACTCACTTTTTACAGATCTCTTCCTTCACATCTTTCTTTCCATCAACCTGACAAGTGAGAAAAAAGTCACCTCTAAGATTGCCAGTTGTGGCTGCTGCTGAAGGCAAGGGATTACAATGAATACTTAAAATTCAGTTCCAGGAAAGCTTTTTCCTTTTTGGGGCTATGCCCTGTTTCTCTCCCAGTTGACAGAAAAGCCAGCACTTTCTTAGATTTAGCAATGTTCTGTGTCAAAATTCTCTAACTTCATACAGCGTAGCCAGGGAAGTGACAGCTTTATTTGTATCCTTTTGTAGAAGATCTCAGTAGTGTTGTAAATCCGGAGTTTATTCACAACTGTTGTACTCATACACTGCTATAAAAGCAGACTGATGTATCATGTGACGTGCAAACTACTGTTTTCACACTTAGGACACCAGTCTGTAAATTTGAACCAGTAAATCTTCTTGAACATGAAGACAAAATTGGTACTCATTTCATAAACACATTGGCTATGTATATTATGTCTAATGCAGCAAATGTTCCCCTAGAGGATAAACAATGTCATCCACAGCTAAAGTGTTGTCTTTTAATGACATGGTTCATAAATTATAATGTCATTAGGAAATTAGATTCAAGCCATTTAGAAAAGCAAAATGAGTATTTGAAATGTAAATTAGAACTTGGATCTTTTTTTCCTGCCTCTTTAGCATCAGTGTAAACTCAGTTCTTACAAAGTGGTGTTTGCCTCTGTCAAAGCAGGATACTCAAGAGCACACGAAAGGTGCATTGGTGAAGCCTTCCAGCAGGGGTGTGTGTCCTTACTGGCTGACCTTCTCTCTGTCTTCTGTTTGTGATGCTTCCCCATTAATTGCATTTTCTCCCTGAGCAGGATTTTTACATTTGGTATTGTAGGATTTGCACGTTTGGCAGCCTGTAGCATCCACTAAGGATGTTTTTCTAGTCAGGCTAAGGATGTTTTTATAGTGCAACTAAGAGTGTCTACATGTGCTCTTTTCTGCAAGAAGGTATGAGTAGTAGAAGAGACATTTCACAGCTATGATCTGATTAAATGAACCTTTTACAGCTGTGATCTGATTAAGTGAACCTTAGTTCACAACACGTAGTTGTGTCTGAATCTCTTACCAGTTCAAAGGTAGAGGCGTGATTCATGCTTCTTCCGTCAGACCCAAAATAGGTCTGTATCACTACAGATATGATCACAAGTCATATTTCAGCCATGACCTGAACAAGCAAACTTGTGAGGTGTCCCAGTCCTGATTTCTAGAGAAAAATTAGATGATCATGGCTTTCAGATCAATTCATTAGAAAGAACTCCTCTGTGAAAGCTGGTACAGGAGCAGGTCATCTGTGAGGTACAGCTAAAAAGACAGGCACAAGTTCATACTGTAGCAAGCTTGGATAAAGAAGTTAAGGCGTCAGGTTTCCTTCCCTTCTCTTCCCTTCTCACTGACTTTTTCAGAGATTTACAAAAAGTTTTGGCTCATCTACCTGCACAGTGACTTATGTCACTGCTTCATTGCTACACAGAGATCACTGGCTCAGTTGCAGGCCCCATCTGTATTTTTTCAGAAGTTACCATTGGGTAGGCAAGTGACAAGTTCTCACTGGGGCAGTTTCCAGCTGTACAATGACAACTGTGTCTCTGTCTTCCTGTGGATGCTATTGACTCCACTGTTAAGAGATCAGGATGCTGACAAGAAATCAAGTGCAACTAGCTCATCCTGGATCACAGCGAGGTCAAAATTGTGCTGTGAGATACTATTTCCAAGCAGTATACAGACCTCCATGTCACTCTGAAGCGCTGGCATCCTACCAGAAATTGGATAACCAGGTAGTCTCAGTATCTACAAATGCCTTAATTAACATTTAGCTTTCCTGGAAACTTTGTGTCTCCGATAAAGCAAACTGAATTTTGTTGAGATCTTGAACAAATCTCAGCTGCTTCACTTGAAGCTGGCTGGCTGAGGCTGTTAGGAGCCCATCAGTCACTGAGCTCCTGTTCAGCTTTGCATCTGCTTTTCCAACAGGATCATCTTCAAAGTCATGAATTGTCTGAGTGAGTTGAATGAGGTAGAAAGCAGCTGTCCTTCCCTAAACCCGTGCTTTTGTCACCTACTAACGTTGCCTTTTTCTATGTACGTAGAAGTAATGTCAGCAAAACAAGCAAATTTAATAGAAAGTGTATTTTCAAAGGATCCTCCCAGGCATTCAAAGCTACAGAAGCTGAAGTGATGCCTTGGCGGGGGCGGCGAAGAAGCAAGTTTCTGGCATGAGTAATCTCAGCTGCTGTCAGTTATATCATGCAGGTAATGGCTGTATGACTGAGAACATGCTCAGAATTCTGGATAAGTAGTTGAAATTAGTTAAATTACTTGCTTGATTCTAAAATTGTAATCCACAAACCAGTTGCAAATTATCTGTATTTCGTTTTCTGAATAACAGATGTGTTTGGAAGGCATCATATTTCAAAATAATAGGATTGTTTTTTAACAGAACTCTGGGCTTCCCAAGGCAGTGTTTTTCAGAATTGGCTTGGGGAGGGAAAAAGAGGTCTTTTAGATACTGCCAGTGTCTTTCCAAAGAGTGCGGTTACAGCTCCCTTCTTAGAGAACTGAGAAATGATCATATATGATTATAGATAGCTACGGATCATGAGCTGTTCGCTGTTTTCTTAGGAACATTTTCCAGGGCAGCAGACCCTAGCTGTTGGCAACTGCCAGTCCTGGAGTGGGAGAAATGATCCATGTAAGAGGACTCTGTGACTGAGGAGCACGGAAAAAGCTTCTCACACTATCACAGCCATCTCTGACCCAGACCCAACTACTTCTAAAAGCTCAGAAACTGCAGTGGCAGTTCCATTTCTCTCATAAAAATACTGGCAGTTGGAAAAGGAGTTTGATATATTGAGGATTTGGCTTTCAAAACAGCCTTGGAATTTTACATACCAGCCTGGAAAGTGCTGCAAGAAACACTAAAAGAAATTGTCTAAAAGTAGTAGCCAGAAAATGCACATGGGAGTAGACTGAGTGCGCTAACAAGAAGTGGTGAGTGCCAGGCCTGATTTCAGGTGTCATCAAAGCTGCCACTTAACGTCAGGAGGACCTAAATCAGGGGTAAAAATCTGATGTCAAGAACTGTGTGGCGATCTAGCTCAGACTAGTATCACCACACCAGGAAAGACTATATTCAACTGCATCAAATCTTGTGTACTTGGAGACTACACATCACTTTTAGCCCCATCTCATGATCAGTGTGATAAATTCAATAGGACTTGGAGAACAGACTTACTATAGTTCATCTTGGAAATAAGCGTGTAATTATGAAGAGAAGAATCAGTGAAAAGACAAGCAGTTCCTGTTTATTTTGTATGCCTTTTTTCCCCCCCAAGAAATCTCAACAATGCAAAAAGAAAAAAATAGACTGACGAAAGTAATAAGACCAAAGCCGAACTACACTCAGAAATACATAATTTTAGTCCTGCCTTCTGGTTCCTTTTTCACTTGAAGGCAAAAAAAAAGTGTTATTAAACTTTCCCAGTGACAACACATAGCCCTTAGTGGCTACTACCATTGACTCTGAAAGGAGTAAGGATCAGAAGGGATGACATGAAATGTAGTCTTTACCCAAATTCTAGTTGATAGGATATAGCTGTGGTACTTTGTTTTAGGAAGAAACAGATTCAAACAATTTCAAGGATGAAAATGCTCTTTATTTTCAAGAATTATTGGTATGAATCATGTAGGCATAACCTTTTTTGTGAATGTAGTTATAGATTGCCTATTTCCATTGTTTTAATTTTTATTAAATTCCATTTTCCTGCCTTGGTTCAACCACATAAGAAATAGGAGTAGCAATACTGGACTTTGAGAAAAATGTAGAAAAATAGGGAAGAATCACTTTGATTAGACTGGAATACTCTTTGGAGACCAAAGGATTTTTTTCTGCAGAAGGACTGAAGTTGCCAGTCAAGAGACACCTGAAAAATAGTAACAGATCTATCTTGCTCTTCTCTCAGCATGGCAGAACAGTAGCCTGAGAGGTGAGTGCTCTAGGTAGGGAGCTGATTTGGGAGTTCAGCTGCTTTTACTGACCCCTTTTTCCCTTCCTGAATGTAATGTCTAGGGCCCCAGAACCATCATTATTCAGCAAGATGAGAGTTCCCAAAAGTTTTCATGTTTTTATCAGCCCAGCATGTAACTTCAACATATGCGCAGTTATACGGCTGTCATCATAGCATTACATCCAAAGGTCATCAAGGGAGCATCTCCTAGTGAATTTCAGGGGAAGAGCCATTGTATCAAGACCTTTTGTGTTTACTCATAATTACTCAGAAAACTTTTCAACAGAAGATCTCTGCAGTAGTTAGAGTTGGAGAGGAGAAGGTAACAAGTCTGAGTACTCACTCACTAATGATAATACTAGCTCCCCATTTTACGTTAGGCCCCTGCATGTTACTGTTTTGAGGGTTAGGCAATGAATAACACTGATGAGAAGATTACCCTCTTTGTCTGTAACTGGAGCTACATGTTATTTTTTATTGTTTCATAGTTGACACTCCTTAATCTGCTTTTCTGCAAGGCCTCTTCCACAGTCATTGAAAAGGGGAACTTATACATGTGTAAGAACTGGAGATGGTACAGGGCCGAGCACGTAGCCCGATGCTACTATCGGCAAGAAGTCTGACTGTAGGAGGGCAAGGTCTGCGATGTGGTATAAAAAAAACAAACCAATGGGAGTCCTTATAGATGCAACAGGACGAGTCAGATTCAGAAACTGTATTATGCACTGTGAGGATGCCCACCTTGTGTTGCACCAAGGCACCTTGGCTGTTGCCAAGAAGAGGTGATCTCATTCTTTCTTCTCTCTCCCTGTGCATCGCAAGTGGCAAGCTCTGTCTGGTCTTTTATGTCAGGTACATAATCATACAGCTATGCAGTGAGTCTGCTAAACCTGCTGATCTGATAGAGAACGTACCCTTCTTTTTTTGTAGGTTAGTTGTCTGGTGGATCAGCAAACCAAAACAGCTCACTCTAAAGCCTCATAATTAATAGATCTAGTTCTATATTGGTGAAGGAAAGACAGAGAGTAGAAAAGTGGGACAGCGAGGGAGGGCTGCTGTTATGTAAGATTAAACATAACATGTAGATGCACCCTAAGAAGTAGCAGGTAGCTAAATAGGATCTCATAGTCTATTGGACCTTTCTATATCTATTTCCTTTCCACTCAACAGATTCGTAAATGCATTTGTATTATTTTCCCAAAGTACTGCAAAGATAATTGTCTAATCCAACAACACAGCTCTTCTCAGGATTTGTTTTTGATTCTGGGGATGACTTGCCCAGGTTGTGCTCCCATGTTGTTGCCAGCTTTCTTTTTTCTGTTTTTGTACCAATTCTGGTGTCTTGCTGGGCCTACAGAATGCGGCTGACTGCACTGGGCTTTTTTTAATGGAATAGGAGTGAATTCCTCTTCCTCGCACAACTGAGGATTGGGACAAAAAGATTCACAGTTATCTAGGTGGTAAGTGATGCTGTTGGCTTTGTTTTGATCAAAACATTCAGGTCATTGAGCTAAAGCATGCAGCTGTGCTCACACGTCCACAATTCTTGCTAACAGCTTTCGTGCTGCTCTGCTTTTTTCCTCAGAACTCTTGTAGCATCCTGAAAGTTACATTATTAATTTCTGTTATTAACCAACATTCCAAATCAGGAAAACCAGCTACTATTTGGCATAATTTTAATTGTCAAAGTTTTTATTTAGTGCAGTTTTAATGCTGAATTGGACCCCACTCAGCACTACCCAGCACAAGAAAGACATGGAGAGAGAGTCCAGTGAAGGGCCATGAAGCTGATGAAGGGACTGGAGCATCTGTCCTATGAAGAAAGGCTGAGAGAGCTGGGACTCATCAGCCTGGAGAAGAGAAGGCTCAGGGGCATCTCACCAATGTATGCAAATAGCTGCAGGGAGGATGCAAAGAGGACAGAGCCAGGCTCTTTCCAGTGGTGCCCAGTGACAGGACCAGAGGCAGTGGGCACAGACTGAATCACTTTGTCACTGTGAGGGTGACAAAGCACTGGCACAGGTTGCCCAGGGAGGTGGTAGAGTTTCCATCCTGTGAGGTATGTTCAAAAGCCACCTGGCCACAGTCCTGGGCAGCTGGCTGTCAGTGTCCCTGCTTGAGCAGGGAATTGGGCCAGATGACCTCCATCTGTCTCTTCCAACCTCGAATGTTCTGTGATTCTCTTAACCTCCTGTTTTTACTGAGAGTTTGAACTTCTATCACTTATTGCTTATACCCCTTTCTGATGATAAAATACACAGTAATATGATTTCCCAGTGTGTCCAACTGTTCTGTATGATTCATCCACAAGAAGAAATACCAGAATTACTGCCATATGCACTCTGTCTTTAATCTTACAAAAATAAACACTGAATCCATTGAGGATGAAGCAAATTTCTCAGTTTCCTAAAATAGAACAAACAGCAATATGTTATCGTCTTCTTCATCATGCAGAAGTAACTGAAGAATTCTCTGCCTGTAATTAATATGGAAAAAGCGTAGGAGAAACAAGGCAAAACCTATATGAATGTGGAGGCAATTGAGGAAAGACTTTGCAATATATAGTTAAATCCCTAAATCTTCTATGTCCCATTCTCAGAGTTAGCTCCAAGAACAACACTGTACTCCGTGATCTAGCTGCCACGAATAGGACTTTCAGTAGCTTTACCAAAGGCTCTATTCATCACATTTAAGGGCACGGGCAAAGGAAATCGATTCACTTCTGGACCACTTTCCACTGTGAAATTCATAAAATAAACAGTCTGAATGCTGCAGTACTGTGGCTACTACCAGTTGCAATTGGATAAGACCACCACACAGATTTTCTCAGGCTTTTAGATGAAGCTGTGGTCTTTGTGCTCCATCCTCTCTAGATGAATGTAACTAGTTCATTGTGAATTATTATGTACAGACCACATACTTCATAAGACAAGCAGGGATAGCTGAAGAATATCTAGGACTCTTGGATCTTGTCTCCCAGACTCGTGCCCATTGCAATAGACAGGTACTGTTACTGTTGGAACAATTTTTTGTATGTATGTCTTATGATGGTGTATGGATTTCTGCTTGAATTTGTATTCCATGTTTAAGGATTCTGGTTGTTTCAGTAGCAATAGAAATGGGGTTATAGCTGATGCACAGAATCAAAATCACTGCGAATGTTAAAAGTTACAGGTTGTATATTATCCTCTGACAGCACAGAATTCCTCCGCAGAACATGCCTCCAAGGCTTTCTGTAGTACAAATCCAAATGTCTGTCTTCATGGGACTTCCTGAAAAGTAAGCTGATATCATGAGCTGTTTGGGACAGACGTGTCATAGATGAGGCAGCCATGGAATAAAGTAAATCCATTTTCCTGTGTTGTCAGTCTGCCTCAGTCCAACACTATCAGCAATGATATCATTTAAAGGCATTGCACTATCTTTTTTTCCTGCTTATGTTTCTTGTCTAGGCACTAGCCTGCTTCCCATATGGTGCAGGAACCTTCTCTCCATGTCTTCTGTAGGGCAGGTTACCTTTTTTATTATTCCCCCCGCCACCACCTTATTATTGAGCTCATTTCGGATACTCTTAGAGCATGTCGGATTTTTCCCTCATAATTCTCATCCCTTTTATCTGGAAAATTTAACACTGCTAACATCAGTTAAGCAATTTTTGAGACAACCCATTTGAAGGAAAACAATATAAAATAAAGCTGTTCTGATGTAGGTTGTCACCTCAGAAGTGCCAGAGGGGTGGACAGTGCTTTTTATAAAGTCATCTGTTCTTCAGCTGCTGGGAATGAAATGTGGCAGTGTGATCTCTATTTGCAGTTGGCTGTAAAAGGCAGAGGCAGTGGGAATGGAGATTCCAGTGTCCTAATTCTGTTTCGTAACGATTATGTTTATGTCCTGGGACACATAACAAAAGCCCCCTCCAAATACTGCACATATGTTTAGCTGTTCACGTGACATTTGTTGCACTGATTTCAAATAATATATTTTTATGTACGAAGTCTAAACCCATACTTTCTCCATGTAGGATCAGGACCTATTTTTTTCACTGACTTGGTTTCTTCATCTGGAGGATAGCCATCTGTTATGTTAGTGATATTGATAAGAGGCTTTGCAGATAAAAATGGTGAAGGAGGTGCTAATTGCCACTATTTCTTTTTACTGGTTCCTACCATTTGTTCTTGGCCAAATTCCAAAAAATCTTAATGGAATACAATCTAAATAGAACTTAAATAAGGGTTGTGATACCTTACCTTTCTATTTGTTTTTAACTGTACATAGTTGTCTGCCAGACAAAAGCAGCTCCCTGTTACACTAGTAATTGCTTCATGAAGTTCCAAATTTTCTCATAAATACGTAATAACTGAGCCACCCCTCATAATGTCCTGAAGGGCATACCACTTCTGTAGGCTCCTATTTGGCAGATGTACTTAAAAGTGAATGTTCTGGGCTGCAAGTTAAATGCTGTTTGAGGACTTCTTGACTGCGTGTACACTTACAAGTTTGGACCATATAAATGTGTTCAGAGATGTTTTGAAACAAGCCAGATCTGCTTATTATTCCAACTTAATTGCTGAACGGGCAGACTGCCCTACTCTCTTGTAACTTTTTATTGCAGGGAAGCTGTCTAATCTGGCTCTTCCTCCATCAACAAAACTTTGTGAACTGTTCACATCCCGCTTTGAGAACAAAATTAAGATCATTGTGAGTCAGCTGCCCTCTAACGAAGCTGCCAACACTAACAATTCTGTAATTCCAAATCTTGAGCCTGTCACAATTCTCAAGTTACAAATACTTTTGGCATTTTATGCTCCAACACCTCAGGGCACTATTATGTTTTGCCAAATCTTTGGTCTAAACAGTTACAGTTTTTCTTGATTCTCTAATCCCTCTGGGTTCTCACATTGTTAATCTTTCTTTGATGGTGGAGGACTTCTTAATAATGCCACAAAGTAAAACAATTATCAGTCCAGTTTTTAAGAAAAAAATCTGTTACCAATAGAAGATCCAGCATGTTGCCATCTAAACTTCAATCATCATTCTTTTTTTTTTTTTTTTTTTAGTGATTGTAACACATTGCAAATGTGGCAATATCTTTCAAAGAAGGTCTTTTGGCTTTCTGTCAGGCTGGACCCTGTCCTCTGCACTGTGAAACAATATTCCTAAGAGTTTATTTTTGATCTTCATACCCTGACTGATGGTGAATTTTTTGCTGCTGCTGCTTGACCTCTTTATTTCCTTTGGCATTATTTTGACCATAATAGAATATTAGGTCTCTTGGCAACCCAGATTGATTTAGCTCTTGTTTTCATTGAGATCTATTATGTGCATAGTCATTCTGCCTTTCTCTTTCTGTCCCTCTCTCTCACGCATGTATTCACAAGGCACACACACTCAAGAGTTATCTTGTACATACCATAGCACAAAGCATGCAAGCAGAAGTGGTCTGATAATTAATAACCAGCTCTCCTGACCAGTGTGTGGGTTTATTCACTGCAATTCAAGTAATAGATGTAATACCTAGCACGTACACCATTTTTCGTCATAAGGTATGAAAGCTTTTTGCGAAGATGCGTAAGAACTAGTATCTCTGTAGAGACACTGTTGCAGACAGGGAAGTTTGCCTATTATATTATCGGAGAGAGTAGCTAGTCTGGGAACAGAAACCAAGCTATCAGCGTGTAGTATCATGAAGAAAGGGGTATTGTTACTGAAGTCTCAAGGCTTTTCAGCCATCCTGTCTCAACCTATTTATATGACGTAGTTTTGTGTACACTATTCAGGATATAAACAGGGTTAGGTCCTTTTTCTTATAGTCTCTATCTGTCTCAGTGCAAATCCTATAGGTTGTTTGCAAAATGTTCATTTCCATTTATGGCCATTTTATGTGTACAGCACTGTCAACCGGGCATTCATTTGCCCAGGTGCAACTTAATGCTATACGGTCTGGCAGGTGCGCTTAGGTATTCAGGCGTTAGATCACTCCATTTCGCAGCGCAGTGTCTGTTAGCTCTGGTCTTTTGCTCAGCTTTTCTTGAAATGTAAAGCTGAGACATGTAAAGCTAAATCACTAGTCGTTGGTTCACTAGTCGTTGGTTCCAGAAAGGCATTGCAATCTAATTTCTTGTTTGCATTCTTTGTTGATGCTCAAGGTATTCCTGCCTCATAAATCAAATGGCCTTTTTTACCAACTCTTATCTTATACACAACTAATAGGTGCCGGTCTCAGCCTTTTTTTGGTTACATTTGGTACTTGCTGTGTTTCTTGAAAAGGCTGACAAATTACCAGTTCATTCCTCTTTTTAGATTGTATTATTTTAAATGTTTTATATTATCAAGTCCTCCTAGTGTCAAAATCTATGCTCCAGAATGTTTTGAAATTATCTGGGATATCTCAGTAGGTGATTTGACTTTCCTCAAGTAGAAAGTGAAATCTTAAAAGGTTAGAAGAATGAAATCTTAATTCCATTCCTCTTGGGTCATTGTTTCCATGATTTGTAAGAATAAATGAAATGTTAGGGGAGTACTTAATCAAAAATATATTTTGGATGAGTCCAGTAATCAAGCACTCAAGGTATCAAATACTAGTGTTTTTTTCAACAGACTTTACATGGGAAAACATTTTAAATATGTCTTTTAAGTGGCTGTAACTATAACGTAATGAAGGTTGTGTTTTTCATTGTCTCTTAGATTGTCTGTATTGCATTTGTTCTTCTGAGGGGCTTCAGTGCAGTCAGTCCTGAAAACCTAACCTGGGTTCTAAAAGTCAAGCTGCTTTTTTTCTGATCACACCATATCACAGATAATAAAGATTAAAGAATCAGAGGTTAGCTAATAAATCTGCTTATCTTATATAAATGGAAAAGTATCTAGCTCATTCTCACACAGCTGTGTTGATTCTACACAACTACCAGGAATTAAAAGTGGTAAAAAATATATTTTAATCACAGAAAAATAGAAGAAGGAAAAGCAGCTGTGACTCAATGCAGACCAGGATTAAGGCTGTTGGAAGGTGCCATTTTTATATAGTTACTTTGCTGACCACAGAGACAATTTGATTTTAAACAGATACAGTTGCACCAATCATGGTGTAAAAGGCTTAGGAACTGTTTTCAGTACAGTGTAAACTTCCCATTGGATAAGCTGAAATTAAGTATGCTTAACAATAATGAACGTTTTTGAAACAGTAACTTCCATATACTTACTCAAGCTAGTGGGTGACTGCATTTAACTAACTAGTCTTTTTCTCAGGTGTATACCTTGGTCATTTGTCAAACGTAAATATGTTGCAAAATTGTAGTGAATACTAAACCAGATCTAACAAATCCAGTGTCATACTCTGTTTTATGCAAAGTCTGTTCCTTCTCACTGGACCCCTATTGATTTGCAGTCTGCTTCTTAGGATACAAGGGTAACATATTATATAGCCCTCAGATTAATTTCTGAATTACAGAATTCTGTATCTGGCCATATATGCAGATTTTAACAGAAATGAATGGAGATAAGTGTTTTGTGACTCCAGTTCATATTATAGTCAGGGAACGCTATATTGCCTGCACACACATCAGCATACCATTTTCCTTTCTGGAAAACTCTCTTTTATAAAAAATATTATATAAAATAGCCATTGAGTGCACTCCATGGAAAACACAATCTGAAAACCGTGTCTTTGAATGTTGCCTTGTTCAAAGCCTAAAAAGGCTTTGTGGAAAAACTGAATTCTCCTGCTGA
>NW_010540661.1:20533-27081 GCF_000687285.1 Phaethon lepturus
AACCTGAAAGAGGTTCTCACGTTATTCTGAATTCAGTCTATGAATGTTATTGCCCTTTGTACATGATTAGGCAAAGTTAAAAAGAAGTAATAACAATTCTGTCATTTCTTCAGGTCATTCCTCAGGTTTTAGCTGAGGAATCATTTTCCCTCCAAATCACTATTCAAGAGAATTACTGTAGTCTTTAGCCATGGCATAAATCTATATTAAAATGATTCTTGCTGCTTTTGTCTGAAGTATGTGATCAAAGCATGTATATCTTCAGTATTTTCCAACAGTGGTAAGATGGACGATAAATGCTTGGTTTAAAAATGAAAGCTTTGTACTGAGTGCCTGATAGTGTTTATTTTATCACTTGTCCTCCTGAAATCAGTGGGACTTTGGGTGTGCTAATGGCATCAAAATTTGCCCATTCTTATTATTCTTTACTCTTGCTTACCAAAAACTTAAATAAAAAAAGAAGGAATTATATAGTAAGGGAGCTTTTCAAAGTGCACATTTTGTCTTTGCTTAACATAATTTCTTTCCTTCAGCCCTATAATTTTTGCTTCAGAACTATTTATATAACCATAAAAGAAATGCTTTTGTATAGCATTTCTTTATGGTCTCTACTGCTTACACTGTTCTGCATGCACTGAAGGGAGTCTAATGTTGCAGTTGTCTGTTAAATCTGTAAAGACTCTTTTGAGGCTTTACAGCCTGAAAGAACTAAGAGAGGTGCTCAGAACACATCAGCTGTACTTTTTTTCTTTTTTTTTATCTGTACACTACTTCTGTATCTTTACATTTCCTGATGCTTATTTCTGAAAGAAGCGTCTCTAGACTCTCTTGATAGCTACTCAGCTCTTCTGCCTCTGCTCTTCTGTGATTTTTTTTGCCAATCTGAAGAACTCTCAGGAAGTTCCATGAAGAGCAAGACTGCATGGTGGACAACCAAATTAACAGTCAAAATGGCAGGAAGAATACATTCTTTAAAGGTACATGCCAAGGTTACTCAGTGAAAGGGAAGTTTAACAGATGAGTACGATCATGAGTGTACCCACCTCGCCTCCTTGAGATGTAACTAGAATCTGCTGTTCAGGAACAGAAAGGACAGCAACCTGGCAACAGACAATGTAAACTTAATTTCTTGCTAGAATCAGTCTGAACTTTAAAAATATTGCAGGTTTAGTTTAGATGGCTAGGACAGGTCATGGTTTAGATTAGGTTGGATTTGTGCGATGAGTCAGTTTGTTTCATCTCTGTAATGAAACTCACTTGTACCTTAAGTAATTAAACAGTATGAGCTAAGTCACTGTTAATGTTTTTATGCTATTAGTGGGTATTAGGGCATTTTATCTTAAGTAGTGCCATAGTAGTGGAGTGTGTGGCATGTTGTAATAATCCATGTAGGTGCAGAATAGACAGGAAAATATTCTGAAATGTAGAAGATTTTGAATGTCAGAGGACACTAGGTTAATTGACTTGCCTGTCATGCATTAAAAAGTCTGTTCTAACAGAGAAATGGGTAGTTTCATATCAAAAGTAGTGATAACATTCCAGAATATTATGACTCCATTTCAGATAAATAGCATATGCATCCATCCGTATTTAAGAGATGTAATTTGGGTTTGTATGCCTGAAAAGAAGCAACACAAGCAATGATTAATTTGACTTTTGAAAAAACTCTATTGAACTGCATACACTGCTTTTCATTTAAGTTCCTAATTATACATTATATTGGCAGCATGACTTTGACTTTTTTGATATTCCCTGGAAATATAAATGTAATAAGTTGAAAATATTAACTGTTGGAAAATTCAAAATCATAAAGGCTCTAGTGGAAAAAATAGTCCTTAGCAGGATCTTTATAATAGAAGAATAAATGCATTTATATGACGAATTAGCCTAAAATAGGGTAGCAATAAACAAATTTGCAAGTTTAGCACTAACACGTTCTGTTTAGCAGACCTTTTGTTAGAGAAAGAAATCTTAAAGTTAACCCAAATGCCTTTCAGGTAGAGTGGTAGAGGTCATTTTGCAAGTTCCTCCTGGACTCGTCTTCTGTAAGTAAGTGACACAGGCTGTGTGTATTACAGCCTTCAGTGGCACACAAAGAGCATACACAGAGAATTTCTTTTCAATGTAGCTCATGTGTGAGCTCAGTGTGTGAAGAAATTACCAACTACGGTTTATTTTTATCACCTGACAGCTAAAAATTACAGCATGTTCAGCCAGAACAATGAATAGTGTGGGAGGTCCCTTCCATTCGGCACAAGACTTAAATTAACCTGCCTCTGAGGGTATTTTGCATTATCCCGGCTGATAGAGTATGGATAAGGATGTGATTCCTTTTCCTACTGCTGTCTGAAGATTGTAAGATTCAGAAGAGATATGGTAAGTTATTTTAGGACAATAGCATCTTATTCCTAAGAACAAATTCCAAAATGAAAGTATAATACCGTAATTAGGTTATCAAAATATGAAACACCTGTGCCTTACTACTTACATGTTGTCCTATAAATGTCTTATGTAAACTGTTGAACCTGTTTCAAAGTGCACTTTCTCATACTGTAAATTAAATAACCAATATAAAAGAGCATCAGAAAATCAAATCTCATCATTTGCAATCTTCAAGACCTTCAGTCTACTCTATTGTGAAGGCCTGAACAATGTGTCTTAAGATCTCTGTAGTGGGCTTCTCTCACTGGAACAAAAGCAGCAATGGTAATCCTCTGGGGATTAAGTGGAAGGAAATATCCCATGCATGTTGCTAGAGGAACTGTTTGCATACCAGAAGTGGAGTGTGGGAGGAACAGCATGCCAAGGTTTGCCCTCAGCTTTGGGGAGAATCAAAATCTTGTGATCATAGCAGTGGCTGCAAGAGATGAATCCTGTGTATAGATTTGACACTCTTGCAAGTGAACGTGGTTTAGCCAGTGATTCTGATATATGTTAAGGGTGTGACATTTGTCTACAGTAGTTGTCAGACAGGAGGTTAAACTTTTGTCCATGCCGTTTCACCCAGTCATCCGTATGGAGCAGCGGTGAATGCCATCTGTGTCCTCACATTCTGGTCAAGTTCCTTCTACCCTTCATAGCCACTAGCTGTTCTGTGGACAGTTTGCCCAACAAGGGCACAAATAGCCAGTGCTTAAGTCTCTGCTGCTTTCTTGCATATTTTGTTTTCAAAAAGTTAGATGGAGTTTTATAGTTTGTTGTTTGATTCTTAACCCTTTGTTTTCCTCAGTGGCTATTCTAAATTGCCAGCACAGATGTTACCTGATCCCAGCTGCTCTAGGCTGGCTCCCACTTCCTTTGTCTTTGCGTTGTGTCTATATACACCATAATGGGGTGGTTGACGTCATTCTTTCTACTATTTCTTGATACAAAATCATGTTCTGATAAATGGTATGTGTTTTTCTTTCAAGCATCAGGACTTGCTATGGGCGCACTGATGTGCTTAATATCTTGGAGGATTCTCGATTCTATCTGGTCAAGATTTTCTTATGTTTCTGAGATGAAACTGACCATTGTGTTTTGGTATAGTGGAACCTTTCCATGTGGTTATCAGCGACTGCTGAAGACATTTTGATTTCCTCTCTTTGGTGTGGGGTATTCACTTTCTAAGGTCCCCTGGGCATTTTCACTGGACCAATTCCTTTCCCAGGGCAGAGGCCCATAGCATCCCTTGTCTTTCAATTTCTTGACCTATGGTACATTGTATTCTGGAGATTTTTCTCTGGTCTTTTCTTCTAAAAGTCTCAAATTAGTTATAGGGTATTTCGGGGCGCAGCAGGGGAGGGGAGGGCTCTTACAGCATACCGTAGAAGGCAGGGATTTATTTTTAAACTTTTTTAGATTTAACAGCTATTCCACAGTTACCTGCGATAGTATTGTACTGAACTCAGTGAGGAAAGTGTTTCTTTCCAGTCTACACTTCCTATCTCCTCTTTCTAAACCAGAGAATCAATACTTGCATTGCCAGTGTAGCAGAACACCTAACCTGCTCCACCCAAAATGTGCAATAGCTCACAAAATCATGTGTCTCCAAGAGCTTTGGGTTTTAGGGTTGTCTTTTTTTAATGTCTCTCCAGCTGGATGGAGGCTAAGTACCTGTGGCAGGATACAGAGAGCCTACTTGTTTTCTCCAAACAAGGGAGTTAATCTCCTAGTATAGATTTAGCAAGGATGCACAAGGTGAAATAATAAGGCCAGTCTGGTTGTCAGAAGGCAATGAGGAAACTAGAAAAACTGCTTCTTGTTAGTCAGAAGGGAAAAGTTCATGATTTCACAATTAGGTGCTTAGGCAGATATCTAGCCTAAGGTGTGTGGTCATTCCATATATTTCCATACATCAGCTGGTTTGGTTTTGGCTCCCTTGCCATGAATAAGTGACACTGGAAGACGTCAGAAAGCAAGCTTTGCTGCAGAAAATTGCCAACTGCAGTATAATTGCTCTCTATTGACAAGCCAGTTGTTTTATCTGTGCCATTTGTTCTTTGAGCAGCTGTATTTCTGGATTCAGTTCTGGACTTCAGCTGCCATGAACCCCTAGTTCTAGATAACATTATGGTAAGTACTTAACCGTGTAAAGAACTCAAACATTTGTGTCATAAAGCATCAGAAATTGAACTAAAGCAGCTATTGTGGAGTGTCAAGAACTCTACTGTAGTTACTTAGTTATTGAAATTGCCAATTTAGATGTTCCTCCGCGAGGGTTCATCTTCATACGCTGTTTAGTTTTATTCAGTTACCTAGTAAAAACCATTGGTCATGAGGTGCTATTTATTAATGCGGCTGTAGCACCCCCAAGTTTTCTACTTGGCGATAAAGCTGTGACCAGACGTTTTTCGTAGTACACATGGTACACACCACATCTCTCTTCGAACAGAGCTATTCCCCAAGTCCTTCTTTACACACAAAAGTTTACCGAAACGTCCTCTCCTGAATAATGGTATCAGAATGAACACTTGTATTCTGGAATTTGGCATGCTGAAGTAAGTCCCACATCTGGGCTTATTTTAAGCCAAAAATCATCTACCAGATGTAGCCCAGCAAAAACCAAAGAACTTTAATGGAGCAGGTATTTCAGGCATGTTCTTGTGCAGCCTTTTACCACATGGTACACAAGGCAAAGGAAGACACAGTCCCTGCTTTGAACTGTTGTTCCCTGGGGCTGTCAGTCTTTTCCTTTCCCCGTCAATAGATTCACTGGTGATTTATGAAGGAAAAAAAAAAAAAGGAAAAACTACCAGATTGAGGTCTAGGAAAATCTGTTAGAAAAGTATGTGTAGTGAAAGAGCAGTTAAGTGGGAAACACAAAGTGTGAGGTTTTTCTGTTTGTTAAAAAACATTGAGTCATGATTATGATGCTAAGCCAAAATTGAAAAAGAACCCCATAATTTCCATTTATTTCTGCAAACATTATGGTAAAACCACAGCGTTCTCATGACAATACCAACCATTGAAACGCTACTGTTCTTGAGTTTTGCCCAGACCTTATCATTCTCCTGTCACATGCAAACAATCATATTTAATAGATTCCGTATTTATGAGAGCTATTTTTAGGTAAAGTACAGGAAAACTCTCTACACTATGTTTTGCTGTTTGAAGTAGCCACCCAGTGTTGCTTAAGTATTCAAAATGTTGGGTCACTAAGTTTTGGACAGCTTGACATCAGGGATTGTAAAGGAGGTCTGCCCTTCCGAGTGCTCCCTTAACACCATTTCTGGAACCACGGTGTATGAAATATGTGTAAGAGCATGTGCTCAGCCATGCGGGAATCAAAAAATCACAAAAGCTGTGCGTAAAGATGTCAGATATGCTTAAAGTATTCTGCCTGTTAGTCTTGTTATCACCCAGAGAATGGACTTCAAATTGTATAATCCTATCTGGAAAACCATTTTAATATACTGTATTATAGATTAAGCCATGCCTTTGGTTTAGGAAAAAGAAAAAAAGCCCAAAGACAAAACCTATATTTGAATTAAAAATTAATTTAATTCTCGAATAGCTGAGAGTACTTTCAGATGGGCTGTGCCTGAAAGTAGGAATGAAACTTGGCATATTTAAGTTCAACTTTATTTCTACCCTGACTTGATTTATTTTTACTTGGTCTTTACAACTGAGTAATTCCATTTCTCATCCCATCTGCAGTTGTGCCTTGCTCAGAGCAGGGTTTGTTTTGTTGATGGACATAAATATTTGAATCTGTCTGTTCGGGGGATTTGGTGGCTCGGGGAATTGGTAATAGACTACAGAGCATTTCACCTCAAAGGTCACTAGTTCACATCCGTATCAGGTCAATAGTGGCGGAAAGTCGTTATGCATCTGGCTGGCATCTGCCTGGTGGCCATTGCCAAGTCACTTAATCATCTCAGTCCCACTCCACGTGGACAGGGTGTTCTCCCCAAAGCAGTGGCCTGCATCAGGCTTGGCTGGACAGTTTCCCACTACCCGCTCCCAAAGGAGGGTGCCAGTCCCCCTTTTTCGAGGGATGCCTTCATCCCGCAGACACCCCGGAGCGGCCTCAGCCAGGGACCATCACTTCCCAGGGTCTGCCTCTC
>NW_010540662.1:0-1772 GCF_000687285.1 Phaethon lepturus
CGCACCAACCGCCTCTAATTTTAGCCTCGCACAAGAAGCGGCTTGTTCTCACTCACCTGGAGGCATTTGCCAGGCAAATTAGACAAAGGCGTCGGGCCGTATTTGCGTATCTACCGTGCCGCTGACGGCAAGAATGACTTCAAGGCAGGGAGCACAGTTCAGGTACGGGCTCTGTTGCAGCTGCTGCCTGACCTCCTCCTCCTCCTCCTCTCTCTGTGAATCTCCCTCTCCTCTTTGGGCTGCAAACCCTTCTCAGCGCAGAGACGCTGCGCTCACCCGCGGGTGCCACTGCGCAGGTGACACCCTCGAAGGGCGCTCTCCTTGCCACGGACAATTACACCTCCACTAAAGATGGCCCAGAAATGCTCTTAATTTAGTCTTCTTGTAGCCAAAACCAGCCTCCCGCCCTGGCCCGGGCAGAAAGCATCATCCTGGAGTAAAACGGGCATGGCATGAAGTGATAACTCAAAATCGCTTCCCCCTCATCTTATTTCCTGCAGGAACCGTTGCGGCGTTACTTACCCTCGTCTCCCAGAAGGGTTTGCAGAGGATGGGTCTGTTGATGTGATCCAAGAGCCTGGGCAGCCCTTTTATACATGTCTGAGGTCCTCTTTCATCAGAGATGGTGACACACCTGCCGCAAGCAACAGCTTGAGTTAGCATTTCCCGTACCTGGAAATTGCAAGGTGGGAACTTCTGAACCCTTCCCTGTCTCATACCTCTGCACATAGCTCCTGGTTGCACCCACCGGGCTTTAGAAATGCCGTCCTTCCGCCCCACCGTCACCCCCGCCAGGGCCGAGCTGCTTTGCTGGGCAAAGAATGGGAAAAACACCGGCCGTACCGCCGCGTCTCGGCGCGCGTGCGAAGGGCAAGTCCGGCGTGGCAGCGTTGCCGAAACTTTGCGGGTTTTGCGGTGTGCTGAAAATCTTGCGCGCGCTCGTGCGGCGTAGAAGATGGGCGGTTTCGGAGAGACGTGGATTACTCTGTCCCTTGGTTGTTTCGAACGGGAACTCTCCGTTTTCTACCATACTACCGGGTTGAACGCTAGCAAAGATGAAGGCAGCATCCGCCTTTTAATAACAGAGTGTTTTCCATTACTTTCGACTCTCACATCACTCGTATCAGACCTTTCCTCTTGCTCCAGAAACTTTGTCAAGGAAATCGGCAGTAAAACAAGAAGAAAATCTGAGGTCAGGGTCTTTACTGGCTGGAGCATTAATTATCGAGTGTTTTGCAACAGCCACCTCTGTGCCACCCATCTTGCGTTAGCAGAACAGGTACTAGAAGAATGAAGAAACTATAAAAAGATGTGAAAATAAGACAATAGATTCCAGGAAGAGGGTAGGAACAGCGAAACAAAAGGATAACCACTCCTGTTTGAGGATGCTTCTTGCGTGTCCCGGGGGCAGTATCAAGAACTGTTGCACGAGTTTTGTTCTGGTATCCCTGACTCACTTCATCGCCTTTTTTTGTTTGTTTTCCTGCGCTACTCATTAGGGACTGCTGACAATCCAAAAGCGCATCCTCATTCCCCAGCCGGCCTTGCAAAGCATCGGCCAAGGCTGGGTTTCGCCCCGTGCTCTGGCACAGCCCCCATGCAGAGAGACCCCGCGGGCTCTGAGTTCCTTCCCAGCCACGTTCCCCAAAACCTGCGGGGGAGGCAGCCCCAACTGGGGGAGCGATGCCCGGCCGGCACCCAGGTGCTCTATCACCTCTGCCTCTGCGGGACAGGGGCTGCTCCCCGACGGCGAGATTGCGGAGCCAGAGAGC
>NW_010540663.1:0-7415 GCF_000687285.1 Phaethon lepturus
CTGCGCAGGCGCCCGGCACCGCCCAGGTGAGCCCCAGTGCGCACGCGCCCCCCTCCCAGGAAAATGGGAGGATTCGGCGCTAGCTTTGGCGTGGAGAGCCATCAGCGCTCGGTTCGGTCAGGGGCCGGGAAAGGCTGCTCAGAAACAAATCTATGTTAAAAATTGAAAAAACGGCTGCGGCTTAGCACCTGGTCTTGAAATGATGCTAGCTCTGTTTATCAACCACAACCCTGCTACTGCAGGAGTAAATCTCTCACCGATAGTGCTACTTTATGCAAAGCAGTGCTATCAAATACAACACAGACACAGTTTAAGAAAGATTTTACTACTCCATTAGTACTTCTGCCACTATTGCAACAGATGTGAAAGGCAAACACTGTTACAGTTTAGAAAAAACAAGTTTTATACAATTAAAATATTAAACAAATCTAAAAAAAAAAAAAAATCAGTGGATGAGTAATAAGCCTGGAATTTCAGATCCAGTATTAGCACCTGCAGTACCACCAAAAGCCAAAACATTTCATCTGTTCTGCATAAGTCATCTTTTATAAATTCTTTAATTCCTTCTATAATTGGACAATGACATCCAAAAGAACCTAAACCAGGACATCCTTGTTTTGATACGGGAAAAGGATAGAAGAGAAAAATATTAAGCCAGCTTGGTTTGTAGGAACTTTACTTTTGCAGGTATTGCTGAGGAATGTTGATCCATGGGTGATACTAAATAATGCACAGTTCTACTTTTCAATAGTATGCCAGCAGATAGAATTAAGATACCATCTTACACAACAGCTAACACTTTGTCAAATCAATGTTTTCCTATAAATTATATACAATAAATCCATAAAGAAACAGTTTTACACTTCACATATTAATCAGAGTAGGGTAGGAATTGTTATGTTTATTGGTTCAGCATCCATTTTATTTTACTTACTGGTTTTATGAATGAATATATCCCCTCTTCTGGTGAGCATTGACAGATGCAATAACAGCACAGATACAGTAGTGGAAAAACCACCAGTATTAAAGTTCAGCTATTCCTCCCCCTTCTAGGAATAACCAACACATTAAAACAAATAACACTTTGCCTTCTGGTTTTCCATAAGAATAGCATAGGAAATGTAAAATGCTCATTGCCTTGAGTCACTTCTGGGCAGACAGAGGCACTGCGTATCCCCTCACTCCCATACTGAGCTGGAGGGAAGGCCTTGTTTCTGGAAAATTCCCCACTCTGACTTGTAGCTTTCCAAAGCCCGATTGATGTAGAAGGGTTTAAGAACTAGGGAGGAGCAGCACTGCACTTATGTGACTAAAACTAGACTTCTGTTGGGCTAAGTGCCCCATTTCTTTCAGAAGAGTATGTAGCTTTACCACTTCTGCTTTTTCTTGAGAGGAAAAAAAGCAACAACCCCCCCCCCCAAAACTAAAAAGTTATCTCATTGCTTTAAAGTTTGCCACAAAATGGATGCTGACCAGCTAGGTCACCCCATGTGGAGCAATTTTAGGAAGTTAGTCCTTGTAGTAGATGGCACTGTGGATCTGGCAGCAGAGAAAGGAATGATGCTCTAAAGTAGGAGGTAGGGGAACTTTGATACAGCAAGTCCACTGTTGAGCTATCTGCTAGAAAAGAAGTTTCATATTATTAGAAACTATTACTAAATAAAACCAACAAAACCCTACACAAACCTTTACATAGCTGTATTTTGTTATCTTAGGAGGTAGCAGGAAAAATAGGGTTACCATGTGCTGTGGTAAGAGTTGCAGGAACAGAAACCAACAATAGATTTCATTTGTCTAACAGGAAATAAAGACCTTTACTACTTTGGGGTTTTTTTTCTGCATAACAGGCATAAATATTTCCAGTCTCTTTTCTGTACACATTGCCAAGAACCTAGGTACTTAGGGATGATAGTCTAAGTCTAAGACAAGCGAGCCAGTTCAAATTTGAGCTTTTCGAAAGCAAAGCTTAATAAAAGTTCAATAGGTATTTTGGAAGCCCAGGGACAGTAGTTTTGCAGTTCTATACTGCATGTAATTAGCATGATCCTTTATTTTAGCCTTTCTCTTTTAAGTAATGTGAGCACTCTTTTCACTTTGTGACTCTGCCACACAGCACAATGAAAACTAAGTGCCTTTCAGCAACTTTTTCCAGTTAAAACTACCGAAGCTAGAGGTTGCTGGCCACTCTTAACGGAAAACATCACAAATAAAAATACCGAAGTGAGAACTGGAACAGCATCCAGCTGAAAAACTACAATTAAAAGTTTCTGTATGCTAGAATACGCTCAGGGACAGAGTAATGCAAAGATTTTTCCACTTAAAACTACTGGGTAGGATAAGACCTCAAATACAGTAGCAGATCTCGGAGTTCCTCTGCATTTACACAGATGTTGCAGAGACCATTAGAAGTCCCAAGATATGCCACCTATTCCTAGCCAGTCATATCCTCTACCACTATATAGGATAGAAAGACAGTCCACATTTTGCAGAGCTCATGTAGGCTGCATTCATGAACAAATCCAGGACAGTGTGCAGGCTCCAAATGACTAGAAGATGAATACCTAATAGAGCTCCAGTTCCAGATCAGGCTTACTTGGGTGTTCATACTGCTTTCAAAACAGCTGTTTACTGACCACAAATATTTGCAATTTATCAAACTATTCAGAACTTCATGATACAAGTCTCTTAATTTTAGAAATTTCACTTGTTTGAACACTGAGAGAACTAGCTTTTATGTAATTGCTCAAAAACCACATCACAAAGGAAAACATTCTGCAATAATTGCTGTGAAATAAGTCATGACAAATGGCTGGTGCCAAATATGTGGAGATGCAGTTGACAAAACACAAACTTATTGCAACAGCAGAACACAAGTGCCATGCAACACAACAAATTCCCAAGTGCTAATAACCAGATGAAGAAGGATATTTTGAGACAGAATTGGCATCTAAAAGCGAAGCCAAATTACAAGTCAGAGTTGTTTAGAAACAGGTTTGCATCAGCAAGAATCTTCACCATTTTTCTTTACCCAAACTTCTTGTCATGGTTTGCTCCAACTTGTAGTAGATTAATCTGGTTTATATGCACTGTAAATATGGGTCAATCATAAGCAGACTACCAAAAGAGAAATCCTAGAGACATGTAGCAGAGGCAGGTTACAAAAAGCACTGAAATAATTTAGTAATACTACTCTAAGATTCAGGGCAGCAGATAAGATATTCTGTATTTAAGAGCATCTTATCAAATGTTTCTGAGCAGAAGAGGTTTTGAAGAATCCCACCACTTGGCACATGAAACCAAAGCGTCACCCCAGGCAACAATAGTTCACTGTTCAGCCTCTTCTGGAACAGAAAAGCTGACATTCAACAGTACATAGAAGTTAATCTTCTATATATTTAGAACCAAGAAGGTAAAATGTAATTGCTCACATTGATTCATTCAGGATTCTGGGGCTAATAATATTGACTTCTAGGCAAAATACAAGGGGTCCTTGATTTCACAAGTGCTTAAAACACAGAAGCTTTTAAAATAGACTCTGGCCTGAGTTACCACAGAAAACATTCAAAAGGAAAAGCTGTATCTTTCACAGCAGTATAGGAACAGCAGGTGCTAGTATTAACGATTTTTCTTTAGTATTTCTCTAATCTATTAGCATGAAAACTGTTTGGAAATCCAAAATAAGGATTTAAATAGTGACCTATTTTGAAGTCTAGATGTAAGGGTTAGTCTTAAGTTTGTCTGCTTGGAACCTTATGACAGAAAGGCTTAATGAGAACAAAAAAAGATCCTTTTATCTACAGAACAGAGTACAGTTTTGGACATAATACAGCACAAGTTAGGTTTATGCATATTTACACAATCAAGACCTGAATTTCCCTAAAGGTAAATCTGGAATCATCTAATCTGTATTAATATTCAGTGGCATAATGCCAAGTATTGAAATTTCTACTTATTCAGAAAAGCTAGTCCACACAAGATTTATGTGAACAGCCTTTGATTAACATACAGTGGAAGGATAAATATTCTGCCTCAGTATGACAGAATTTACCCCTTTGAGCATAGAAAACAGGTTGAGATTAACCATAAAAGGTTAACACGTACATGACACTCCACAGTTTTATCTTCCACTGGTCATACCTCTGTCTTCATAAATGGTAATTTCAATCTGCACAGAAAAGCTGTTAGGGAAGCACACTATAAAACGATTATGGAAACAAACAAACAAACAAAAAAAGGCAGAAAACCATTAAGATATTAGAACCTTTGATGTTCCTTCTTCATACCTGCTGTTTCAAGGCTAGTTTCAGAGCTACAAAGCAAACGTAACAGTACACAGAAGAGATGCCCTGTCAGATCAGATCAGTGGATAGACCAGCCCAGGACTATTTTGACAACAAGAACACAAGATTCTGTGCATGGAGTGTTTGTAAGGCTTGCCATCTTCTGTTAAGTTTCAGGAAAAGCTATGTACTAGACAAAAGTTAACACTTCTACAGTTCAGCTACTAAGTCACTAACCAAACTGAAAACACTTTTACTCAAGTTGAATGTTTTTTCCCCAGGAGGTACATGCACAGAAAAATGCAGAAAACCCATTGAGAATAATGAAGTCATGTAGGTGACAGCTATAGGCTATTTTGAGAAATACAGAGATAACCAAACTGCAAGGAATTAGACTTAGCATGCATTTAATTGGCATTCTGTGTTTCAAGTTGCTCCGGTTTCAATATTCTCAAAAAATGAGTGTGTTATTCTACCCCTAGATTTGCTATGCAAGGTCTTTACAACTTCTAAGGTAATAACTAGATGAAATACCTGCAGCATGGTTCAAGAGTTGAAGAAAAAACCTTGAAATAAGCCATGCTAGAACCAAGAACAAGTGCTAGGCTGGTATCAACTTAGAGTGATGTCATGACAAAATCTTCAAAAGAACCTGAGCTGAGAGCTGCAAATTAAAAACCAGCCATCTCTTGCTTTCACGCCACCAATTTGTATCCTACCAAGTTGGTCACTTTTTTTCCAAGCAGACAAACCGTATTTTTAGAGGTCACTGAAATAGAGTAAGCATCTAAAGTGTTGGAAGTACTCTGTTTATACATACTGCATTTGCAAGGAACTCTCAAAGTACAGATTCCAATATTGCATTTTCATTGTCTTTCAATGTGACAAATCTTAATGTACTAAAATCTGATCAGAGAACAGTACACAACAGAGAGTAACAAGACTAATTACATATTCTGCCATATCACAGATCAAGCATGACCAGAGGGTGCCACACTGAGATAAACAGGTAGCATATCATAGATGGACAAACCAGGAGACAATCTAAGAAACCACAAAAGGATACAACTCTTAGTCCTCTTTCAATGGGGTCTGTCAGAAGGAGGCCCTGAGGAGCATAGATCTTCTCATTCTGTTCCTGAATGAACTTGGCAATTTTCTTTAGAACCTGGTAATAGAACAACACAGAAGTCACAGTTCCTTAATCGAGTTTCCCTACATTAGAGTTAGAGCCCCAGCAGTATCACAGATATAGTAATATTAGGAGAACCTAGCACACAACTAGAGACAGAACTTGTGTGATTACTCTGAAGTACAAGCAATCATTACGTTACTCAAATCGACTAATATAGATAAGTCTGTCTAATGTATATATAAAAATCAGTCCACAGTAAGATCTAGAATCTATATGCAATTTGTATTACAATGGTGCAAGTCACGGAAAACCTACAAAGAAATAAGTCTTTGACTGAAGACTATGAGACACACTGCCTTCCAAGTAACAAGGTAAACAAAAGAAGGGCACCTTTTCGTAATGTGTTTCCATGCACAAGAAGATGGTATAGGCAGTCAGACAGGCAAGACACCCTTCAAGGTAAGATTGGCCCCCAAGTTTTTCAGCTTCTGCATAGAGGTTATTCAGTGTTCGAACAGTCTCTTCAAACTGCTGCCTATCAATCTGCAAGAGAAGTCAAGTATAGCTGTCATGCCCTGCACGTATCAGAACTCACTGATATCTTCAGATATCTACTTTCATTTATTGCTTATTTTCACTTCCGCACTTTGCAGCCACTGTGTTTAGGGCCAAAGTCTGAAGGACACTTTGAATTAGAGACCTGTAGCTCTTCGTTAAATATCTACCAAGTGATTAGACCAAGTCTGAATTCCAACACAATATGAACACAAAAGAATTAAGAGTAACATAACTGTCACCATCACTGGAAGTGGTCAAAAAACATGTGGACGTGGCACTTCAGCATATGGTTTAGTGGGCATGGTGGTGTTGGGTTGACGATCTTAAAGGTCTTTTCCAACCTTAATGATTCTGTGAACTAAACCAATGTGCAATTCAATTGGATTTAAAAAAAAAAAAGCTTAGTTTACACACAAAGAGATTTGCTAGATTAAAAAAAGCAGTTAGGAAGTGCATTGACAGAGCTACCTCTTAATACCAATAATGCCTTGCTGCTGCTGCAGTGCTGATCAAACAAGCTCTTGACAAAACAATACAAAACAAAACAAAGAAATGAGGAAGAGAAGTGCAGTGAGAAAAAGAAAAGGCATTAGCAAGGAGTGTTTGTTTTGCTATCAGTTGAAGATATTGCATCTGACAGCATTAAACAAAATGAAAGTACTTGAGACAGTACTTGTGAGGCTACTGAACAGGCTCAGCAGAACTGGTTGGACTCCACAAGAGAGGACAGCGTTAATGCATGACAGTACAACAACGCACGCTTTGTTCTCACAGACATAATGAACGCATTCTATTTTACTGTTACAAAAGACAGCTGCCTTCCTCAGGCTTAAAGAAAGCACAAAACAACCACATTTCAAAAACACCGAAGTGAAGCTTTTTAACTATTTTTCATGCGGCCTCTCACTGCAAATTAAAAGTATTTGCTTACCGCAATTGATCAAAAATGCCATTTGGACAATAAAGAACGCTTTTATGGCAAAAAATAAACAATATCCAAAGCAGGATAGGCCTTTAAACTTTCCAATTATGCCTCTCTCACACCATGCATAGGGCCGTAACAAAAAGAGATGATTAGAAAACTGCTAGCTGCCTTAAAGACAGATATGAGACCTTTAGCATAGCACCCTTGGGGCGCACCGGAGGGAGAACTGTTTCCAGTACACAGACACGGGGGGAGAAACCTCACTTCCCTCCTACACTTAAAGGACAACCTTAGGTAAAGGAGCGGAGGGTTGTGCAAGAGACCTACCACGTGCTCCAAAAAGACTTGGAGCTTACAGCCACGCGAGTCTGTCACGTCACTCGTCAACGCGACCCGGGCGCTGACCGGTCCCCGTCCGCACGCCCTTACACCTAACGGCCCGCAGGCCTACGTGGGGTCCAGCTCTTCCCCGCCGCCTCGAACGCGCCACTGCCGCCGCGCACAGTGCGAGCTGCGA
>NW_010540664.1:0-4970 GCF_000687285.1 Phaethon lepturus
GGGGCCGTGGGTGCCCACGGAGCGGGCGAAGGAGGCGATGCCGGCGCAGGCTCCTGGTCACGTGCGGCTCTCCAGCCGATTACGTGCGTTGGGGTTGCCCCGTAAGGAACGCCAAGCCAGGCTGCCCACCCCAGGGCCGGTCAGGAGCGCTTCAGAAAAGCCTTACTTTTTCCACGGCACAAAGACAGCAATTAAAAAAAAAAAAAAAAAAGAAAATGGCCAGAACACTTTCTTCTTCCTCCCTGCCACCCCCAGCAGTGGCTATCTTAGAGCTGGAATTTCTCTTTTAGAGCAAGATCCAAGAAGAAAAACTGAGATTAAAGTCAAGCATGGAGTGCCTGGAATCAAAGCCAGATAAGCAATGGGCATTTACCCTTTCTCCCGGGTTTTAGATGTGTGTGTGGGAAGAACCACAAGTGCTTTTTTACTGCTGTAGCAGGCAATGGAGGCGGCACAGTCCCGAGCCCCCTGAATAGCGATGCAAGCGCGCTGCCTCGGCGCCCAGGGAGCTGGCAGCGTGACTGCCGGTGGAGACCAAAGAGGCAGCAAATCCTCTCATGCCCAGAGATCAAGCAGAAGAAGTTCACAACAGGATTCTGAGCATGTAGAGTGATGCTCACAGTTATAACAGCACCGCTAGTAAAATTTGATGTGGCAGATGGGACATCTTTTGCCGGGAAATAGAATCTGATCTTTAGAAGACAAGTTCCTGGTACGAGTACTCAGGAGCGACCCAGGAATGAGACCACCGCGGTTCCATGCCGATTCACCAAACTCTGGGGGAATCGTTCTGAAAACCCATTGAGAATGGTTTCTTTTTTTTCTGCACTGGCTCTCCAGCAGGACCAGTCCTGTATTTATTTCAGTAAGGAAGAAGAGGACAAGCAGAATCATCTTCCTTTACAACTACATTACACAGGATTTCTCAGCCAGGGATCTGGGAACCGTGGTACTTTCAGGCACTCACCCAGGAACCTCTGGGGACATTTTGCCTTGTGGTCTTCCCTCTACACCTTCTCCCCTAACATCCTCTCTGCTGGCCTGCAGTCCCAGAAAGCATCCTCCCAAGGGCATACAAGTTACACCCCCCAGAATGATTTACCTTAGCGTGAACTTCTGGCTTTGCTCATCTTTAAAAACCTTTCCTCACACATTAGACACTTCAGAAAACAGTCTGCTCCAGCACTGAGATTGCAGGTTCAGCCTGGGAGAACTCAGTTGTGTTAGAGATTTGTTGACTTGCTCCTGTTTACATTTTTGTGAAACCAAGATAACGCCCCAAGTTTGTGGCAAGCTTGTGATATACAAATAAGAAGGCGACTTTGTTACATGGCTACACTTCAAAGCTGAAACTGAACTTCAAACTAAACCAATGAAAATGTCTGTAAGAAAGGCGCATTATGATGTTACAGCTGCCTGTGCATTACAAAGGCCCAAACAAATTCTCCAGTGGTGGGTCTGGACAGAGGGGACAGGACGTCGCAACCAGGACCTTATGAAACGGTCAGAGCTGGCACGCCAGACGCCAGACATGGGGTGGCACCGTGGCGGCGGTGGGGCAGCCGGGACCCAACCAGCACCGCTGCATCTCTGGGGCACAGCAGCAGCAGCGCCCTGTCCCTGCCCCGGGGCGATGGAGCAGGACCACGGGGATCCAGGGTGCTCCCACGGCCACCAGCACCAGGAGCAGCGGTGATGCAGGCAGAGACCACCCGCACTCCTGCGGAGAGGTGGAGAGCATCGCCTTCAGAGGTTCCTCCTCGCTGGTGCAGCCTCCAGGATCTCTACACTCCAATTTCTCCCCTAATTATTGCCCCTCCCCACCACAACCCCACCAAAAAAAAGTTTAGCCAAGTTTTTAGCACTATTATGTAACGACACTTTTTGATGTAAATGTGATGTCCATTTACTTATAATGGAGACAAGATCAGAGGTTTGATCTTAGTCACAAGATTAAAAACTAAAGACAAAATAGGTTCTGGACGGACGGCGCGGTGATTGCAGCTGCTGTGAGCTGATGGAAAGATGCATTAACAATTTTCTTGGGCTAAAAGTTCCTAAAGTACATGTTTGGACAGTCAGCTGAAGTAAACCAGTGGGATGGGGGGGGGGGATGGGAGTGAGCAGAGAAGGACACTCTGACCAGACCTGCTGTGTAAACAGACTTGTGCATACGTACCGACACACCCGGCCGCCCAGGCAGCAGTCCACATCCCTGCAGGATGAAGGCAGGCTACTCACTAGCCCTGTAATCAGAGAGAAGGAGATCAGGAGCTTCAGCTGCTTTAAAGAATACGCTGGTAAAAGACAAAAAATAAACCTGAAAAGCTTTTAAGCCTGTCCACTGGGCTCCCCCTCCTAAACAGACGTTTGTTTCCTTTTTTCTTGAATGTAGTCTCCAAAACTTCCCTGCTTGATTTGACCCGAAAGCTTGTTATAAGCTGGACAGATGCAGAGAGGGCTGGGACCGGTGCGGAGGGCACACCGAAACGGGGAGGTGGACTTACCGCGGGAGAAACCCCAAGGAAGGGTCAACATGGGCAGTGTTGTCTCACCACGTGTGAGCACAGGAACCGATGCACACACCGTGCACCCTTACGGACCCTTGCCCGCGTAACTGCGGTTCTTGCCCCGGGACGAGCAGCTTGCTGGCTCCTGCACCTCCAAATGTGAGGACGTACTAAAGACTGGATGATACAATTGTTAAACCTGTTGCTGACTTTCTCTGTCTACACAGAAATATAATGAAGATTAACTATGCAAATGAATTTGACAACTTACAGGGTTTATCAGCCTTAGGGGACTTGCCGTGCACTTCGGCAACGTCACCTGGAGGGCGCAGACACAAGCATGTGCGTTGCTTTTCCTGGTCCATCTTCAAGAGCTTTTAAAGACAACCATAAAATAAGGTAACAAATTTGAAATGTGGTTTGGTAGTTGATCATTTTAAAACAATAGACTGCAAAGGGGACATTTTCTTCCGGCACATTTTTTACATTCCATTTGCTGTTGTAAATAATAGACCTCCTGCAACCTGCGAGCACACGAAATTACAGGCGTACTTCTTAAAAGCTGAATACTTCATAACAGAAAATGCTTTCATGTATATTTTATCATTCTTCATATTTTTTGTTTTGAAGATGAATAGTTCATAAGTGCATATTAAAAACCCAAGACATCTCTTAATATATTGTCACCTCCTCATCAATAACTGACTCTTACTGAGCACATGATGATTTTTTGGTCAGGTAACTATGGTGACATGGAAGGTGGGGGCTTTTTGTGGGTTTTGCAGGTTTTTTTCTAGGATGGGCACTGTCTTTTTTTATCTGTGTTGGAGTCCTGGTTAACAAAAAATCTTTTTCGCTAAGGTAATATAAATAAAAAGGTAAGAATAGCTGTTGATAAGCACTGTGTATCAAAAGCTAAAGCAGACTAACAAACAGCTTCAGCACTGTATACTTGTTTCACACATATGCATTTGTCTTTACATAGTATTTATGCACAACACGTTGCCATCACGGTCAAAATTTGGAACCAAAAAATAACATATATGAATATAGAATAGAATGCGGTCAGAGTGGATTTGCCAAACCAGCTCTTGAACATGCTTATTTAAGCCATTCATATTTAAGCTACAGCAGTTAAAGTTAGGTGTTCTCCTGCTGCTCTCCTGTGTTTTGCAGTTTAGCTTTTCACAAGAGCACAAATTTCAGATAAATGTTCTCTAACACACATATCTCACAGCCCTGTGTGGCTCACGTCTTTGGGGATTGTACAGGCTGAACTGCTAAAAATGAGATATCCCTCTGATAATAGTGATCATCATCAGAAATGACGAATACCCCGGCTAGCTGCATCAGCTGTGAGAGCGTCCCGAGCGTCAGACTTCTACTCGCTTTCTGTGGAAGAGTGAAACATCAACACATTCCCGTAAAATGATTTCCTCAATGTAGGTGTGATGTGGTTTAACTTCATTATCGGATGGGTCAGGGAAAAGAGGTCATTCAACAGGCTGAGCCTCTTTATTGAACACGTCTATCACGGTCAAGAACCTACTCCAAGGATCTTGGCACCCCTCCCTCTTTAACCCACAGACCCATTCTCGCAGGCAGAATGAGTGAGCGCCCAGACACCCAGGTGGTTGAACAGAGACAGTTAATGTGCAATCAGCAAAATAAAAAGCAATAATGACGCTGCTGCAAGGGTTTTGTAACGCAATGACTACTAACACACAATATCTATTTACCGAGTACAAATACATGGTGCCTAGAAGATGAATATCTTTGCTGATACCACACTTAGCTTTTTATTTCCTTCCCTCTAACATTCAATATCCCGGCGCTCTCTGCGGTCCAACACCTGCTTGGGGACGCTGCGGACTGTTCTCAGATGAAGGCACTCGTACCGTTTCAGAACACTGCTCATCCAGATGCACGCAGAAATAGCAACTTACATATAGATGAAAACAGCAGTTCAGCCAAGCAGAAAGGTCAAGCTAGCACTAAGTAAAAGGGTTTTTAAAAAAGAAAAAATGCTATGTCTCAGACAAGTTTTAAAAGTTTTACAGATTTTCCTTTCCCCATAGTGCGTTGCCACTAATATCAAAACCTTCTGTTTAGCCCTTGCTACTCCTGTAACACCCACCATTGAGCTGATGGCGACCGAGCCAGGGAGGGAGGATGTCACATACCTTGAACCTCCAGCAAGGACTGTCCCACCTCTAGGTGACAACATCAGGGGAAAGAGAAATGGTGACAAAAGCTTTTATACCCCAGTGCGGGAAGGCCCTCTCAGCTGGGGGCAGGGAGGCACGGAACGACCTGCCCCGCTCTGGGCTTAGCGCACGCTCCGGCTGGGCCAGATTCAGGCTGGGCTTATCTCGTGGGAACGACGGGCTTCTGCCCGCTTCAGAGCGAGCTCAGCGCTGGGCAGAGCTGCGCCCCAGCGCGCCCCGCGAGCGCGCGGCT
>NW_010540665.1:0-212 GCF_000687285.1 Phaethon lepturus
TGGTGGCCCCGAGCTGCTGTCCCTCTGCGGCCGCCTCTGCGCTCGGCCAGGGCGTGGGGGCCGCCCAGACCGCGGCAGCCTGCTTGGGTGAGCCGCGGTACCTTGCTCGCGTACAGGCTGTGCCCCCCTCTGTCGAATTTACTACCATCCCACCGCTGTTTGCCTCCACTTTGCCTTGCGCGAGTGCTGCGAGGAGCCGTCGGGTAGACGAG
>NW_010540665.1:235-2399 GCF_000687285.1 Phaethon lepturus
TTTGGCCCAGTTTCTCCCCCCCGTGCTGTTAGAAAAACATGCTGAAAGCAGGTTAATCTGATTAACACAGCGGAGAAAATAGCTCTGCTGTAAAACATTGAGGCTTGCCACTACTGCAGGTACATTGCAAGCAGATGTGGAAATGTCTTTTTGAATTTTTGTGGACTGATGGGTGCTGCATATCGTGGTCTGTGCTGGCTGTCTGCGGGTTCCGAGGTGCTGAGCCAGCAACGTCCTGCGTGGCCTGAGGAACCTGCCTTTTCTTTTCAGAGCCGCTTTTTGAGTGGCAGAGGGGCAGCACATCGATACCACGGCGAACTGCCACAGCAGGAGTGTCGTGGAGGTACAGCATCCCTGGTGTGCAAAGCCCTGGTCCTGCACCAAAATCCATCCAGATGCGGGTACTCATCTTGCACTCAGAGGTGCAAGCCTCTGCGGGCGTGGGGACCTCCCTGTGCTCTCAGGGTTAGAAAACTGCAAAGAGGGCAAATCCAAAATAGCCCGGACCTTGTTGATCCCCCAGGAGCTCCACGTAGCTCTGTCTTAGAAGAGGGGTTTAGAGAGTGCCTGGATCACGGCACTTGGAGGGCACCTGAAGTGTTTAGATTTCACATTGTGTGTTTTTTCACTGCTGCTTGTTTCCTGGGTGGGACCCGCTCCTTTTCACAGCTGTAAATGCAGCCCCCGGGTGAGCTCTGGGAGGAGCCTGACTCAAAGCAGGTCACCCTGAATCTGAGTATATAAAGTGAAAAGCTAGAAATGGAGAAGATCTGTTAGTTCCTCCAGCCGGTGCTTTGATTCTAAAGCATATCTGTAATGTGCTGTAGGCTGCAGGAGGGGAAAGAGAAAATCGCTCACTTTTCTGTAAATGGAGAAGCAGCAAGTAGCACGATCTGGTCTGAGAGAAACTGCTCCGCAGTCTTGAGCACGTGTGCTCCTTTTTAGACAACCTCACTCTTCAGTGCAGGCGTTGGGGACATTCTGAAGCTGTGCCTGGAACCCCTGCCTGTAAGTATGGTAGAGAAAGAGAGCAAGTGGGAGGAGAAAAGAGAGAAAAGGGCACAGACTTTTGGTGAGCACAGGGAAGTTATTTCAGGTGATTATGACACCATGCGAACCTTGCGTGGTTTGTATCTTCCTGAGCACGATATACCTTGGAGGGGGGGGAAATGGTAATGGGTAGAGATGGGGTGGAAGGAGCAAAAACTACTTGCAGATGCGGCATCTGAAAAAATCCAGAGACAATGCGACTATTTTTAGGAAAAGTGCAAACAGTGATAGATGCCACAGGGCTGCTATTGCTAAAATTTGGCTATAAGCAACATATTCATATTTAAACAAGTCAGCTTTGCACATTGAAATGAGCAAACACTGTCTCTGTGCTTTTTTGTTTGTTGTGCGGAAGCCGTCAGCTTCGTTCCTTATCCCTTCACCGTGGTGGTGGTGCGGGGTCATGGTGAGGGATCGGCTCTCTATCATCTAGCTTATCTACAAGGCCACAAAACATTTATATCTTATATGGCATGATAGGCTGTTCTCATACAACAGTGGAAAATAGGAATGTGGGGCTGCCCTTGCAAAAAAATACCGTCTCCTGCACAATATCGCCATTCCAGTAAGGTCACTTGGCACAGTTTGTACAGCTAAGCACATCCACTGTGAAACCCAACACTGGGATGCATATGAATAAAATCGCAGAAAATCAGGAGAGGAGCGAGCATCAGAGAAGCTTTTGAACACAGGGGGCAAACCAGCAAGGATGGAGGTCCTGCCGTTTCTCTGCTGCTTAGAGGGGGCCTGGTGTCACCTCTGGTAAAAGGCCTCCGGCTCACACCAGCATTATACTTGGCCAATTATTTTATTTAGGTATCTCGTATATATTTAGGTCTTGAAAAGGTCAACAGCAGAACACGGCTGGGCAGGGTGTTTTGAAGCTATAGGACTGGAAGCTTTGCTTCTAGCATCATTAGAAAATAATTGCTTGTGAATGTCCAGGGATTTGAATCTACATGTTGGAGCTCTGAAAAGGAGGGCAGGAGGGTTTGAAATGTTATTGAAACAGCTGCTGCGAGTGCTGCACTCGCTGCCGACGCCGAGCAGGGAGCCAGCGGAGCGCAGCGGGGGGCACGGCGGGCGCGGCCCAACCGCCCCAGTAACCCGCGCG
>NW_010540665.1:2514-8552 GCF_000687285.1 Phaethon lepturus
AGGCAGGGATCACCCCTGTGGCACTCCAACTGAGCTGTTTTCACCTAAGAATATCTGCTGTTCTTCCATGTTTAATTATTTTTGGCCTTTGTTTTTAGTTTTCTGCTTCGTGCAACTTTTTCCTTAGGTCTCTCTTCCCCTTCTGAATATCTCTCCCCCTCCATTACTATCTTTCCTTTCTCTCAGTTTAACTGTCTTTTTCCCCAGGTCCATGATAAATCGCTTAACTTACTTTTGATGTCCACACTTATTTTCAAAGCCCCTGCAGTTTTTGTCTCCACGGTGCTGCTAGCTGTAGAAAGTCCCCTTCCCTTAATGTTGTAAGGCCCAGATGTTACTAAACGTGATTTTTACCACCTGAACACCCGTCGGCTACCTGCCACTGCTGACAGCTTGATTTCCCGGTGTGACCGAACTGGGTGGCTTGTGACTCTGAACCCAAGCCCCGAGCTTCTTACAAGGAAGATTGCCTCGATGCCTGCTATTAGACCAGTCCTTAATGCGGTGCCCGTTCGCTCCTCAGCTCTGTTTGTTACAGATCTCCCCCGTGACCCTGGCCAAGTCACCGTATCACTCTCTGTCTCTGCTCACCATTCAGAAAATGGGCATAAGCGCACTTCTGAAGCTCTTGTGGGATCACGGCGATGAATCCCTCCTGCTTGCTTCGCCTTTACCTCATCCCTTTTGTCTGCACGAATGTCAGCTGAGATAAAATGCCACCGAACCGGGGTAGCCGTCGTCAGTGCAAAGCTCATGCTCCAAGCGGCCGTATCCTGGTAACGTTGACAGCAGGGAGCCAGCTTTATTGCCGTTGGCGTAGCAGCCTCGGGTGCTTTGAGGAGCTTCCAGTGCTATCTGTGAACAGCGAAGAGGGGAGTTTCCAAGGCAGGGTGCTCAGGAGCACACGGTGGTTATTGCAGGACAAAGAGATAAAATGGCTTCCTTTGAGGGCTTGCTCCACGTTAGCAGAAAACGTGGGGCTCTGGAAGTACCAGAGGGAGGAGGCAAGGCAATTGCTCCGTTTGTAAAACCCATCTCCGGTTTTCATCCCCGTTGTCCATCCACTTTCCCTCACCCTCCCCACTTTAGTTCTGTGACAATAATGAAGTAAAGGAACGCAAGGTAAAGGCATCCTTAAGGCTGTCGTTGTTGCCAAGTAATGCTAATAGCACTTTCTCTGTCACATACCTGCTTCTAATGCTAATGTCATTTAATTACTGTGATGTTGCAAATGAAGGTGCCCACACACAAATTCAATGTGGATGTAATTATTAGAGGTGGAATGCCAATTAAGCACACACCAAAAGCAAGTGGTGTATTTTTTGATTCGTTATCTGATTTATTATGCTTTACCTCACGCACCTCAGACAGCCCGCCTGGGTCAGGAGTAGAGAATGAGCCCTTTGTACGTAAAGCTTGCTCTTAAATCTACACTTCACAAGAAAATGGCAACTGACCTAAAACATTTGTTTTTAAAATACAGCCAGGAGTGTAGTTTTGAAGCATTCTCCATCTCAGGTAAGGAACACAAGGGAAGTATGACTTTTGGTAGGCAGATGCACATGTCCAAAAAAAGCACTGAATACAATACCATTCACGTACATAATATATATCAAAAAGCCTTCAGTGAAAATTCAAATTATGCAGAGAGGAAAACCCAGCCTGCAACCGGTTTAAATGTGTTGGCTAAGAAGACGTGCAGGCTTGGGTTTCCGCAGCTAGAGGTGGATTGTCTGCCTAGCAGCTAATTACTGGGGTTTTCAATTTTTAGCATTGCATTTTTCTATTCTAGTCAGTCAGCATTGCCTTTTGGGGTGAGGAGCACAATGCCAGTGGAGCATCCCGCCTTGTTGTGCAGCCTGGGCACATTTATAATGTTCCCTGGCTCTCCCAACCTGCAGAGAGTCCTTCTTTCAATATTGTGCACTGCTCACCATGCAAGCAGCTCATTATCCCGGGCATTTCAAGACTAATTTATAGGACATTTGGTTAATTTGCATAAGCCATCCAGTACACAGAAGATGTCTCCACAATAAAATAATATGCCAAAATAAGAGTTTATATGAAAACATGAATACTGGGGGGGAGGGGGACATTTTTAAGAAGCTGTCATTAGCACCGATCTCTGAACGAATACCTCTGATGAAAAGTCACAGTATCCTGCCTCTCCACCTACTGTATGTGAAGCTCCCATATAATTTTCTGCTTTGAATCTTGCTCGTCTTTTTATTAAGTAAGATGGGGTTTGATCCTTAAAACAGCCTTGAAATATGAATACTTAGCGCTGTTGGCTTTGTCTGAAAAGGAAACAAAATCCCCCAGACTGAATCCAAATCGAGGGCTGCGCGTTCAGCTATCACCGCGAGGAGCCTCGCGCGTCCGCTGCTCAGATTATTACCTCGACACCAGAAGCAGGAGGGCCTGTAATCCTTGAAACAGCTGACATCTGAAGCACTGAGTCTTCCTGTGCTTTGAGTTAGTCAGTCCTTGATCTCCGTGCCTGGCATGCAAGCCTGGCTTTCACTGAAACCTGACCTCGTGGTCCCTTCTTCTGCAGCCCTGTTTGTCTTCTGCCGTTCAGAAATGTGCAGCTTCTGTCCTCAGGACTCTGAATTAGAGCTGCATGGGTCAAAGGAGCAAACAGGGTAGTTGTCATTATTGGATCCAGTGCCTTCCCTTGATTTAGGTGTCCTTGTGTGTGGTTTTTTTTTCTTAACAACGATTACAAAATAAGAACGTTGCAAGAAGTTTTTTAAGCGAACCTTTCCGCTGCAAGGTGACGCTGGCTTTCCATGATCTCTAACGCATGACTGCTTCACTTACAGGTACCGATGTTTTTACTCCTTTCCTTGCAAAGCAAACCTGGGGCTTGAAAGTCAAGTTGGTTTCTTTCTTCTCTCCCTAGTATGTCTTCTGCCATCATGAGGCCTCTGAAGAGTGCATTAAGTCCATATTTACCCCTGTGCAATCTAATTAACTTCCAGAATAACTGTGCAGGTGTAACTGAGATCTCAGTTTGAAGGCAGCTTTGCTCCACTTATTATAATTGAAGGAACTGTTTGGCTAGCAGCATTTCTGTTAGTACTAATACTGTTTGAAAAGGAAATAATTTAGTTGGACTTTCAGACTGAATTTGCAGGAATGCAAATGCATATATATCTGCTTACTTGTAAATAGAAGCTAACTTGAGCTGGAAATCACATGTAGAGTACACATGTAATCTTGATGCCATTGCTGCAGATTCATTTCCCAGGGCAGAGCTACGGTTTCAAGAGCCCATTTCAGCGTTTTATTGTTTTGAAGGTTTGAGCAGTGTCGGTTGTTCACTTCGGTGCATCACGTGTAGTTCCAGTTGGGTGAAACCTGCTGCGTATATAATGGCTTGTTCAGCATGAACCAGAAGTAAATAGAGGGAAATAACGTGTTGTGGGAGGAGAAGTACTCTAGAGAAGATTTTTTTTTCTTCTTTTTTCTGTTCTAGATTCTGTTGCTCTGTTATATCTGTTATTCTAGGGTTTGAGATTAGCACTTTCAATTGCAGGAATTGGGACAACAGTTTTACAGGTTACATGGAACTGACAGCATTAGCTTGAGCATAGTGCATACGCTCAACAGGAACAATGCATGCAGTTTTTTTGTTTACTCTCTTCCAACTTGAATCACTTTTTGCTATTCGAAGATGTTAGAAGCACATTTTTTTCCTCTGGGGATTTACAGTTTCTCTTAGTGTTTTGATTGCTTGTGAATAATTTGATAGGAAACCCCTTACACATGTGCCTGTGATGTACAGCATCTAACTTGGATTTGGTTTTTGACTGATCCCTCATAGCTGAAGTTTCTGTATACAACAAAAAACATTTGTAATGCTGTCAGACAGGAAGAATCTCTCTCCTGCAGCTTGACTCAATTTTGTTATGTGTATAGCTCCATGAAGTTCAATAGATGTAAATACAGATTAATTATTTAAAAAGTAATAGGAAGGAATGAGCTTCCAAACATGTAGTGTTTAATTATTTAAAACCTATAATGGAATTTCAACCCTCACGCATACCTCAGATCTCTCGTTGTGCTTGGACAAGTGCCTGAGGTTAACTGGCATGTCCCCACCTCCCAGTCATCTCCCCTCCTATATCACAGGGTGATAAATGTGCCTGGTAGATGTGAAGAACAGTCAATATTCTCTACTAGCAAATGTGCTATACTTTGTCTTCCTTTCCCCCGTTACTATATTGCATCCTGCAACAAGTCATTCCATATGTTTCATGTAAGAAGATATGTATGAGTGTCCAAGTGTGCGCACGTCTATACCTAGCTGCAGAGGACCAAATTCTAAAGTCTGGGTTTGGGCAAAGCCCCTCATGGTTGCTGATCCCACAGAGTGGAAAGAGCCCCATAGTAGTGTTGCACTTTGTTCATGTGACTGTGGTGGTTAGAGGCACCCACTGTGTGTGCTGGTACTGGATATTACTGGATATTGTACACACATGTAGGACAACCCTATTCCCATTGCAAAAAAAATCATGCTCTAAGCAAGTAGGCTAGTCAGATTAGGGGAAGCCTTCACCTCATTTAAAAGGAAGGTCAAAGATAGAGACTGAAAATAAAGAACATAACAAGCCTCCCTGCTTTAGGGACCTGCCTGAGCTCTGCAGTGAATGGAGGGAGAAGGTTCTGCTGGGACGAGCGTTAGTTAGGTTCCTGCTGTGATCCACCCTTCTGAGATCCCTACCTCTGTCCACAGACCTGAGCCAGGTGATCAAGGTAAATATCTAAAACCGGGCCGTCCAGATCATTTCACTGCCTACCCTTCCACTTGTCCAAAGTTACTCAGGAATTTTGTGTCTGCGGGGGATGACAATGCCAGTCTGGTGAGTCCCATCTCGGCACCCCATCTGCATAACCTTCCTTCTTTTACTGCTGTAGGTCACTGGATGAGGAGCACTTGACCCAGGGTGGGTGTTAAAATAAATTTAAAGAAAAGCCCTTAAAAGAAAAGGAAACACTTCAGTTCATTGAACAAATGCACAGCTAGGAGTCTTTGTACCTGATGGCTACTGGTCTTCATTTGCCAGCCAGTTCTCAGCTGGTTTGATGAGGATCATTTCCAGTGGTGCTCTGCCCTGTGAAATCGTTGTCAGAGGGAGTTTTGTGGAAAGACCTAGGGAAGGAAAAGGGCTGGAGGAAGCAAGACAGACTTAGTCCTTTTTGAGGAGGAGTCTAAAGAGCATAGCACTCTTGAGAGCCTTGATTGCAATACGCTTGCAGGGTGAGGGTTTAAATACGTTGATTTCTTTTGTCTTGGTGTGCAGTTTCCACATAGCTGTTTGTCACCCATGTCATGCAATGAGAAAATCATCTGCGTGATCTTGTAAGTATGAAAGGGTTTGCCATGATGCATTTACATAATAAATTCTATGCAGTTGCAGCCTGCATCTTACGTACAGGCAAGGAATGAGTGCCATCTACAGTAACACAATGCATTACTAAAGGGTCCTCTGCAATTGTGTTCTTTACCAAATAGCACATCTGATGCCTTCTGCAGTAATGTACTCTCCTTGGTGAGAAATTAATACTTTGTGCCAAATTTAACTCTCAGTTACATGGTTCAAATTGAAAAAACAACACTGGCTGCAGTGGCATTATCCCAGGTTCATCTCGGGGTTACTAAGAATAGATTTGATTCATGTAAGTAGGTGGGTGTCAGGTATGCTCCAGTGCTAAACACTTTCTAAACAGAGGGATAAGTAAGACATAGTCCCTTTTTTCATTTGGGTAGAAAAGTCTTAGTGGGACTTTTTTTCCACATCCATACTCTACTTAGAAAGAGGTAGGTGTAGATCACCAAGGAATAAGGTGCATTTTCCTTTACTTGAGAACCAGCAAATGTTTCGGGCCTGACAAAAGCACCATAGTGAGCAGCAGGGTACGTGAAGGGCTGGCCCTCCTTCCCTCAGGCATCAGTCACAAGTAAAGCTGGTTGCTGCCCACCACCCTTGCAGCCGGCGGGTCCTGTCAGAGGAAGCCTGGCTTCATGGCAG
>NW_010540665.1:8583-9588 GCF_000687285.1 Phaethon lepturus
TTTTAGTAAAAGAGGGGCATTAGCAGAAGAAGACAAGGAAGTTTTCTCCACATTAGTTCACCATATGTTTGGCTCTAGGCTGCAGTTTCAGATCTTTATAACTCCTGATTTATTATTTTTAAGGCTAAAATCCTGAAAAACGGTGGTTTAAGATAGCTAGGGACCATAAGAATCATGGTAAATCCTACCTACCAGAGACAGAGTAATTTTTTTTTCTTCTCTGTTTTTTCTTTTTTTTCTTTTCTTTCTTCTCTCTTTTCTGTTTTCCCCTTCCTCCTTTCTCCTCTCCTCTCCTCTCCTCTCCTCTCCTTGCTGTTTGGAGGATGTACAGGCTGTTGCATTCCCCATGTCTTCTTTTCCCTGGCCCTTATTTCAGTCTTACCTGCTCCATATGGGAATGCCCAAGAGTGAGTTGAACAGTTGCTCAGAATAAGCCTCTCTCCACTGGTGATTTTGTGCTAATAGAAGGGGGAAGGGGAGCTGGGTCTGTACCAACAGGCTCTGGGTTGCAGCCAGGATCAGTGCCTTGCAGCAAGAGAAGCTAGAGGGACGTAGAATGCTTCCTCTGTGCACAGCCGAGCAATTTCCCTCGCTTGGCTTCATCTTCTCCAGCCCCCCACTCCAGAGGAAATGGGAAAATGAATTCCACTCTCCATGCCCAATCTGCAAGAGATGTGACACGTCTCGGTCCTGGGCTGAAACTGATGTGACACACTTTTCCTTGATCCAGGCAGATTTTGGACCTCGCCCAGGGCTGTTCTAATCAAATGTGGTTTCCAGAGAGAGGGCTGCTCTTTAAACTGAATGTATTCTGGGATGCGGGGTGGTGTGTACCATTACCAGCGGCGAAACCAGCAATTCTCAAAGTGTGAATCACACGCAGTCAAATCTGGAACAGTTTGACTCCCTTCAAAGCTCTATAGACTAAAACCCAGCAACACTCGTCTTGGAAAGTTTTTATTTTTTTACATCCATTTTTGCTAATGGTCAAGTCAGTCTTTCCCT
>NW_010540665.1:9619-14379 GCF_000687285.1 Phaethon lepturus
TTCCCTAACATTATTTTTCCAAGTAAGCAGCTGATGCAGTCCCTCAAGGATTTTATATGTTTGGGAAAGGTGGGGAAATGTATATGTGGGGTCTGCCTCAGGTAGACTGTGAGACCCAGCCAGTTCTGCTGCAGCCCACACTATGGCCATGCATATGTTAGAGCACATAGTGTAATGGGTTGTAAACATTATTGCATGATAAAGATTAACAGGTAATATTAAAGGCTGAAGATCCCAGACCTATATAGATAGGTATAAAAAATCCCATGTGTGTATATATATATATATTCCAAAGCACCCAGAGACTTCTATTCTGTAAGCTTCTTCCTTGTACAAGCATAAATCAGAAGGAACAACATAAAAATCTGTGAGAGTTATGCCACTGTAAAATGGCATAGGTGAGCGGAAGAATTGGGCTTAGAACCCTTCATTACAGGTAAATAAAGATTTCTCAAGGTTTCAGATTGCATGCCTACTTGCTGTTCTATGGACTAATGATCTTTCAAATCCGGATTACAGTAATATTCTCTAGACCCAGTAATACTACATTTAAGTCTGAGTGATTTAATGGCTGTTCGGTGGTGATTTTGGTCCAGGTGAAGTGGTATTGGCCTCTAGCAATGCCTTAGGCTAAAAGCATCATGTGTTAGCAAAAAACATTAACCTGCCCCTCAAGCCTCCTCATTATTACATTTATAGTCCTGTCAACCAACCTATGAGCCACTGGAAACATAATGGAGGGGGTTTTATCGTTATTTTTATATTCTCTTGAATATTAAAAAGAAAATATATTGGAGAAAATACACATATAAGATATTACTATATATAAATTCTAGACAGATGAGCCACATGGGTTGTTTTCCGTCTCACCGTGTTACTTTGCTATATGACCAGAATAAAGTTTTGTTCAGGAAAAGAAGTGTGAACATGTTTATTCAGGTACTGAATAAAAAAAGTGAATTAATTAGAGAATATAAATTTTCATCTGGCTTCTGAAGTTACCTGCAGACATAGTAGCATGAGATTGTCAAGGGTGAAGATTTCTTATTTGTGGAGATTTTGGTCATGCTGTGAGATACTACTTGAAGCTAGGAAAGTGCCCCTTTCCTCTTTTGCCTCTAAATTTTCCTGTACTTAACAGCATCCGTAATTCTCAAAAGAATTTGATAGAAACATTTACAGTATTAGTTGCTCTCCATTTCCCTTCCTTTTCCTGATTGCTGGGGCTGGATGCAGGGAGTGCTCCAAAGCCTCATGTACACAGGCTCTCTTTCCTCAGTGCACTGGTTAAGAGTTGCTCTGCAGAAGAAACCTTCTGCGGCTGATGCTTGGTCCTGAACTCCTCTCCCTGCATCCCCTTCATAGGAGCGAGATGCTCCTGGCACGGCAGTGGTTCTGGCCATCTTGTCTGTCCCCTGAAGAGGGGCTGGCAGTGGTTCTCAGCCCAGGTCCCTGTAGCTTGGGCACCCCAGGGATGGAGAAGCTGCTCTGCTGCCTCCTGTAGCTGAGCATGTGGAAATGTAAACTGTGCAGAAGGTTCTCTAAGGACATGGAGGTAAACGTCCTCATGAGGAAAGAAATACATTTCCACTCTCTGAGGGAGAGGAAGGAGCGGGATTTCCTAGTGTGACCTTCCCCTGCTGCCCCAAAGAGATGGCAGGCACTGGACACTGTGAGGAAGTACTTCTAAGCCCCAGAAATGTTTTCCCAGCTGCTAGCTTTGTTTTCTTTCTTTTGCCTTCCTGAATATTCAAAGCTGACAGTTCTTGTCCTGTTCTCAATGTGTTTGTGAAGCTTCTCACTGCCGATACTTTGCATGTCTTTAGTGGCAGCAGTTTGAGGAGGTACATTTGTGTCATCTACAGGAAGAAGTGAAGGTCTCACTGTGGCACTAACAGCTTAAGGACCATAAAGCAAAAACTCTTGTTGTGGGAAAGGCACATGCTGTTCACCGAGACTCCCAGATCTACCTACTTGATGTAGTTGTCGCTTCTGGCTGCTCAGATTTTCCCCAGGTCATTTCAGGACCAGGGGAAGTTTGAGAATGCACATCATGGGAAGTCTTGGCCTGGAAATCAGGTGTCAGAACTCAAGGTGACCAGTGCTTACATAACCTGAATCAAACTGCTTGCCTAACCAGCAAATATGTCTGTGCGGCTAGTCTGTCAAGCTGGCTTCTCCCACTGCTACCCACGATCCAAGGGCCATGAGGAGCATGGTGCAGACACTCAGCTGACTCCACAGATCCCTACCCTCAAATTAGGCTCACCAAGAGGGCGGCTACAGACAGACTTGAACTGTAGTTCAAGTCTAGTTCGAGTTCTAGAAAAGGAACTGCCTCTTGGCCCTTTCTTGAAGGTGCAATACCATGCCAGGGCTGGGCTACTGCTTGCAGATCTATGGCAGCCACTTGATGAGCTTGAGGCTTGATGGGAGCTGGACAGTTGAGCTTGGGACTTGATGGCTTGAGCTGGGGTCTGCTCTGCCCCACAGTCTCTTCCATGACATGGTTGTGCTTAAAAGGCCAATGGACTCACAGTGGGATGAGGTTTCTCGGGGCCTGCATTATCCTTGGAAAGGGCATTCAGATTTAGGTGTTCTTTAGGCATTTCTTCAATGTGAGTCTTGATGAGACAGGGTGTCTGTCCTGCTGAGGGCATTTAACCCCCTGCCCCATCCTGTTCTTGCCCTTCTTTCATCTTCTGCATCATATTAATTTTATTTAGGACTTCTGTCACTGCCGGAGTGGTGGCCTTAGCCAGTACTGAAACAGCAATACAGATGTGCCCTGTAATCAGCTCTTGTAGGGGACAAGTGTGAAAACCCCACGTTAAGGATTTGCATGTTTAAATGCTTTTATTGTCTCGTTCTGTGTTATTTCAGCCAGGAATGTTTCTGGGGAGAAGAACTTCCCTCTTGGCAAGCCCCATCTCACACTACATTCATCTTCCCTGAAGTTTTGCCCACCGTCTTGTGGGCTTCACCGGTGGTTTCAGGTCCAAAGTTCCTCCTGTGGTTTCAAAGCCTCAGACTGACGTTGAAAACACGGAGCTCAACTGTTTATATACAAAATCAAATATGTAGCCACTCTGATGAAACAAGACCCAACCCGGATTTCCACCGGGCATTAGCACAACTTACATTCGTTGCTTTTGGCTGGGAGCATTATAAAGCCCCCCAACACAAAGGAACGCAAGGGCTTGGAAAAGACTATGTTTTAAATACCACAGATGACAACTGCAATGATTCAAAAAATGAAATCAATTTATCATTAGCCATTAATTACCAAATAGCTCTATTTTCTCCTTATGCTTCATGTAGCTTGCACTTTCGCATAATTAGGATGAAAAATGGAGGCAGAGTGGGTCTTGAATTTAAATGACATAAAGTCAGTCTTTGCTTCTCAGGAAACTATGGTAAAGATTTTCACTAGGACAAGAAGTTAGGAAAAACAAGTGAGCAGGCAAGCTTTGGTCTCTTTTAAACAGAGAGAAACTTGTCACAGGACAATTTTAAGTTGTATGCAATTGCAGTGTTCTGTTTTGTCAACTGTTTTTGCACAAAGCTCCAAACACTGTAAAAATCTGTTTTCCTTCACACCTAGCGTCGCTACAAGCTATATTGTAACCACATTCACAGGGTGTTAGAGCCTGCCTCAGGGTTCCTTCACAGCAGGCTTCAGCTGGAATGATTTTTTGTTTGTTTGTTTGTTAGTTTTTTAGTTTTTTATAATAATCACTCCATTCAAATGGAACAATCATTATAAAAAATTATCACGAGCCATCTTGGACAGAAAAATCCTGCCACAATAAACATGCGGAACGCCTTGCAATAAGCACATAGAGAACGGTGGTCGAGGCTGGGTAACTGCTTAGAGCCGCGCTTTGGACTATGACTGTTACTGGTATTGGTTGACATTTGGTAGTGAAAGAGCATCAATTCCCAGTCACGACAGCTGAGGCGGTAACTTGGTCACGGTCGTCTTGAAAGCAGATGCTGTGAACTGACCTCCCCCTTTGGGGACAGTCTGCCTCCCTGCCACGGACCCCCGGACCACAGCCCCCCACCCCGCCGGCCAGCGAGCAGAGGCTGCGGTGCTGGACACGCAGACCCCTGCGTACCCTGCGCAGGCAGCGGCCATGCCCCGGGCTACCCAGTCCCTCTTGGGAGGGAGCCTGAGCAGGTCCAGGGTGGGCGTTTTGGAGGAGGATCGGGTAGGGAAACACGGGATACCTTGGTGACTGACAGCAGGTTGTGCGGCTTCTGGCAAGGCTGCATCCGCACCATCCTTTGGCGCGGGGTGCTGGCAGCTGAATACCTCTTGTGATAACTCAATTAGCTGGGAAGAAAGCACAGCAGCGTTAGGATAAGCAAAAAAGCCTTTAAATGATGAATTCCAATTCTATTATGCTGATTACCGCTAACCTCTCAAAGGGGTCTGTCGCTTGCAGTTGGCTCTGGGTGGAGTATATTCCCCTCCTCTTCCTCGCTCTGACCCTACGCATCTGAGCAGAGCACAGCCGTGTCCTTCTGCAGATCTTCACCCGCTCGCCTTCCCAGTCGGCACGGCAGGGCGCCTACCTTGCACTTCTTAATATTCACCTTTTTTTCTGAGTCAGAAAATGCTAAAAGGGAACTCCGGTGCCTCAGAACGCTCTTTATGTCAAACAAACCGCCACGCGCTTGTGCGCTAACAGCTGAGCCCGGCGGGGGCTTTGCTTCCCTGGGGGCAGCTCCGCAGGGGGACCCCCGGGGGGTGA
>NW_010540665.1:14403-18075 GCF_000687285.1 Phaethon lepturus
GTGAGCGGGGCGGGGGGAGCAGAGTCGGTACAGCCCCCCGAGTCGATGTTTGCGGAAGGGGTCAGTCCGACCCCGAGCCCCACCGGCGCCGCGGCTCCTCTGCGCTCACAAGCGTTGAATACGTTAACACTTGAGGTGCGGCTCTTGCCCCAGGGTTTCTCCAGGCTTGGGCATACAGCAGGCTGCAGAGGTGGGGCCACGGGGAGGGCCCGTTTGGGTTTCTTTCCTTTCGAGACGCTGAGTTTTCCCCTGGTGCCCTGCTGGGAGTGCTTCACAGCCTCGCGCCGGGGCCGTGGTGCCCGTGCTGCAGCGGCCGCTGGGGCGATTTGCAAAGGGTCCGACTGAGCTGCGTGTGGTGACTCGTTTGGCTGCGCACCAGAAACCTCTGTACGTGTGTTTCAAGCCACTTCCTAATTTCTAGGTTGCTGCTGCGTCCAATGTTTGGCAGGCTTCAAAAAACTTGAGCCCTCGCTGAAAAACGTAGGGCTGGTGTGTTGGGGTCTCGCCTGGCTGCACGGCAGGAGCGTGTGCAGGGGGAGGGGGCTTGTCTCCTCTTCTTGCCGCTTTTGGGATGGGGTGGGAGCCTCTGCCTCCATGCCTCGGCCACGCTGGGTGGGTGGCAGGGTTGGAAATTGCAGGGAAGGGCCTGGGACACAGTCTGGGCTAAAAGGTAAGGCAACCAGGGCCAGAACGGGATGTAGGAAATGGGCAGTGGTGTCGGTGAAGCCAGAACATATGCCTGAGTGTGTATGAAGAGACAGTTGGATACCACAGTGGGAAAAGGGAGTAGAAACTACTCAGCAAAGTTGAATACATGTATTTTATGCTGGGAAGGCTTTGATAATCTTCAGTCCCGTGTTTCGGCATCTTTGAGAAGAGCCTGGACCTCGGGATGTGATGCAGCCCTCCCTTGTGCAAGGTGTCCCACAGCAATGTTCTCCTGAGCAAGGAGGGGAGCTTGGTTAGTCACCCTCTGGTTCTGGAGAAGCTGAAAAGCGACTGTCTTTGCCCCAATGACCCCTTTCTGTCCTCTCACTTAAGCTTTACCAGGGAGCTGATAAGAGTCCAAAACACTATGTCTGAGGCACAGGCTCTCCTTCACCACAGTGGTGGTGGTTGCACGTTCCTTGTTGCTGGTTTCTCTCGGGCTGATGTAAATACCCCCACAGACAGATTTTAGCAAACGTATTTCTTAATGAGGTAGTGTCTGACACTCAGTTATCGTTCAGAGGTTAGCGATGGACTGCACTAACAGATGAACTTTGGGCCTGCGTTTGACAGCTGATTAAAGTATTAATTACCCTGTGCCTAAAGCCCAAGCGTGGCCCTTTTAAGCGCAGCCGGATGCCTGTGTTGTGCCCGCAGGGAAACCTCGTGGCCACGTCTGGACTCCGCTTTGGACGTTTCTATCAAAATAAAGATAACGGATGCCAACAGAAACGGCTTTTTCCCCTCTCTTTGTATTAGAGAAATCCGAGCGTTACAGGATACCTCAGTCCTGGCTTCCTTGGTGCTTCTGTGTTGGGCGCGAGTAGTGTTTCTGCTGATGTAGTGTCTTCCGAGTTGTCTCCTGGTGTAAACTGCTGCGTGTTTCACAGGAAAGCGGATGAACGATACCAAGTCATTGAGCTTATAAGTAGCACACTGGCAACCCGCCACTAAAATATAAATACATTAAATGTACTGAAGGAAATGTTCATTCTGTTGTTTAGCGTTGGACATGCCCCAGTTCGGTAAATTTAATCTTCTTGAGGGTTGTTGCATTACAGCTGAATGAGATGATAGGCGGTTATCTTATTACTGATCTTTCTGTCATTCAGGGTTTGTGTTCTGGCATTCAGAGTGTGAAGTGTGCTTGCCCAACAGCCATCCTAGGAGTGTTTTCCAAGGGAGTCAAAGGTTCGTAGGGGTTCTGTTAGTGCTGTGCAAGGTCTGACCCTTTATCTTGGAAATGTTCGTGCTCTTTGTCAGTCACACCGCTACCGGTCCCACCTCCTTTTGGGTAGAAACGTACAAAATGGTTGCTTTGCCTGTGTTTGTTAGGAAATGTCTGGAACTCAGCCTCGTGGTGTTTATTTTCTTCCCGTGTATTTTTGCCGCGGTTCCTTCCAAAATCCCCGGCCGTGCCTCTGCTCCTGTTGAGGTCAGGGGCAAGGCTCCCGCCAACTCTAGGGTGAGCAGAGGCTGACATTAAGCATCAGACCCAAAGCCGATTGATTGCGTTGAAGAGCTGTCTAGCTGTCTCTTCATTGCTTTCCACGGGTGCTGGGTCAGACCCTCTGATCATGATCCCGTGGCATTAACCCTCCTGACTAATCCCGCTGAAACCCGGAGAGCTGCTCCCGTGCGTAAGCACTACTAAATCCAATACACAGTGTTAACAAGCACTCTGCAACAGTTTAGCTCTTCTCTTGGCTGTACGATGAAGGGAAAGGATGAGGCAGGAAAAGGGAAGCAGAAGGAATAAATGAACAGAGAGATTTTGAGCTGGTTGTGAAGAACAACGATGTTCTGTACAAAATGCAAGTACTTAAAAAACCAAGACATTGGCTGTGTGTTTTACAGATAAGAAAATATTATTTTATTGAACGAAAAATTATATATGTTTCACCTATCACATCTGAACTAATCAGTGTAGGCTTTTAGAAGAAGTCTGTAATTACTCTGAGCACGTCATTAGTTAGATGTAAAATGAATGATATTGCTCCGTTTTATTACTTCTAGTGATATAGCCATTTGTATCATAAATTCATTGACCTCATCTTAAATGATCAATCCTGTAAGACAGACTTGATTCATTAATTCTTAAGTGACATTTTTTCTCCTCCAGTAATTTCCTCCTCATCGTAGGGACTGTTTTTCTGCCTTTTAGTATGGTATTGTAAGGTATTACCTGCATGACATGCACATTTCATATTTGTATCTTAAATAAGCAGCATAGATGTGATTGCTTATGTAAAAAGAGAGAGAGAGAGAGAAAGAAAGAAAGAAAGAGAAAGAACGAAAGAAAGAAAGAAAGAAAGAAAGAACGAAAGAAAGAAAGAAAGAAAGAAAGAACGAAAGAAAGAAAGAAAGAAAGAAAGAACGAAAGAAAGAAAGAAAGAAAGAAAGAACGAAAGAAAGAAAGAAAGAAAGAAAGAAAATAATTAAATACATGGATGAAGTAGATAGACATTTCTCACTGACGTTAACTTCAACACTTTTGAGATGTTGCATAAAATCAATGAGATGATAGTTATTAGATATTTGGTCCGTATAGGATGTTCACAGGAACAGAATCGCTGCCTTTAATTTCTGTGGCTTTTAATTAATTTTATCTAGTGATAAAATATACAGAATGGTCTGTGATCAATATGTGAGTAAGCCAGGCAGATTTCAGAGTTTCTTGTACCTCAGTGAATTATTGAAAACAGGAGAAATCAGTAGAGAATTTCTAAGCAGGAGTTCTAAATATTTTACCGAGGAAGAGAAAATATTTGTTTAGGTAGGAGTGACATAGGAGCCCACTTGAGATAAACAAATCAATACAGCAATAAAACACTAAAGTATTTCAGTGAATTTTTCAACTGATAACTAATAAAATTAAATTATTAGAAAAGATGCCACAAGTTTTTCGGGGGCTGTATTTTTCTTTCCATCCGTTTAATTAAAGTCACTGAGGAGGCTCTTCCG
>NW_010540665.1:18106-48534 GCF_000687285.1 Phaethon lepturus
GGTTCACTCATATTTCTCAGGTGCTTTGGCAGCAGGCTTAGAGGTTGAATTGCTTCCTTTGTTCCAAAGGAAGGGCAAGTCTTAGCTGCACCATCACAGGACTAAATCAGGGAAGCAACTGCCTCTGGAGTCCTGCTCCAGCCCTTACAGCAGCCGCCTCTGGGGCCGATCTCCTCCTCGTCTTTCCCGTGCAAGGAGACACTGTTTTAGTGGGTGATGTGCCAGGGTGGGCTTCATCCTTCCCTTAGCCTTCCCCAGGAGCTGGCTGGGAGCTCCTGGTACCTCTTTGTGCAGCTCTTGGGGTACGTGTGGAGACTCCCCGGCTCTTCGCACAGCCCTTGGGGCAAGACGAGCACGGTGATGTACATCCTGATTCTATACATGCAAATAGATAGCGCTTTATGAATGCAGCACTGAGCTCTTGATCAAAAGTGACTTTAAGGTAAATTCAGCAGCTTTACTAAGGTCAATAACCTTATTGACTCATGGTGTAGACTCACAAATTCCCCTTTTGTCTGCTTGGAAAACAGTGGCAAGCCAGAAAATTTCAGGAGGTCACTTATAAGATGTTTCCATCAGATCATCCTGTGTTGACTTGCCAGGTGGGTGGCAAAACCCATCCCCATGCCAAATACCCGGGATGGTTCGGTGCCCACCGCTGCGTGTTTGCACTATTTGCGGCGAGGGGTTGCCCAGCTCCGGTGCCGCCTGCGGTGGCCGCTGAGCCTTCCCGCGGGGAGCAGAGGGAGAGCTGATGGCTGGTAAAACCCAGGGGCCCTTGGAAAGCGGGGGTGCCCCCACTTTGCCTTCCTCCCTGCCCTCCGGCTTCCCACCCACCCTGTGCCTTGGGGGGATGCATGTGCCGTGGCAGCGGAGGTGTTCATCTCGACTCTTCTGAGCCTTTGTCCACATTTTTCAGGGCGCGACGTCGTCAGCGCGTGTTCAATGCGGGGCTGGCCCTGTTCGTAACGCACCGGGAAATTTTCTTCCTTGCGTGGGGCATCGTGCTGGAAACACGCCCGTGCTAACGCCGCACGCGGCGAGCGGCACCAGCACCCCCTCTGCTTTATCTCACGAGCTAAAAATCCAGGCCCTGCATTCCCAAATTTCAGGGGTGACTTAATAGTTGCTACTCCTCACGTAATTATTTAGTTCGATTTCAATGGTGGGATAAAAACTCCGTGGTAGAGGGAGGGGGTGTGGGTGTGAGCGTGTGAATGGGGTGGGGAGGCGGGAGAGGGAATCAAATAGCAAGCCCACCGGATAACCAAAAGGTTGAAGAGTTAAAATAAACAGACTAATAGCCTTAGCATATAGGGGGTGTGGGCATGTATCTGTGTGTGTATATATATATTAAAGTTATATTACTGAAAACTGAAAAATGTCACCACTGTTTATATTACAGGAAAGCTGAGAGTTAAATGAGATGGGTAATCAGATGCCCGACATATGTTGTTTGGAATTGTTTATATGGCCAATAGTTATTAAAATTAATTATCCTTTTAATGCAGTCTTTTCACAATCATAGTCTTTTTTTTTTTTTTTTTTTGTACAAAAGATATAGTAATTTCAAAACAAGCTAATATGGGCTATTTGGAAAAGGCAGAACAAACAATACCAGGATGTATTCTGACATGGTCATAGGCTCAACATGCCGATAGAAAGCACCAAAAGTGTCTGTCAACGGATTATTTTGAGAACTAATGTAAATGACAAAAATGGGGTTTTTGTGTGTGTAAAATTCTGTCGAAAAAGTAAGGCACTGAAAAATCTGACATCTGTTTATCTGTTTATAGCTATGGCAAGATTACTCATATTAATTCTTGTTCAAAATGCCATATGAAGGAAAGGCATTTGTGCAAACAAGAGTCATATTTGAATTGTAGATCATGTCTTCACCATCTGTGAGAGCTGTTGGTGTTGCAAAATTAATGTGTTAATGAAATCACAATAATTTCTCTGAAGTAATGGATTCTGAAGCTTAGAATGACTGTTTTTTGAACTTTAGTGTCTAGTGGTTTACAACTGGGAAAACCTTTCACAGCTTAATTAGTTCTGCAGCCTTACTTTGAAAAAAATTTGCTATGCCTTCACTACACCAATAGTAACACAGAAATGGATTAAATGGAAAGCAGAAAAACAAAACAAAAACGAGCCTGCAATGCAAACTTTTTGCCATAGTATTTGAAAAGTTGCTAAATAGGCCCTTGCTTGCCAAGAAGTTTTACTCAAAGTGGCTCGTACACAAGAGTGGGCAAACAGCTCAGAAAATGATTCCAGCTTGCCGAAACATCACGCATCGGGACAATTCGAACCTCACACAAATGTCCTGACTATTTCCGAGCTTCTCCTTGGAATGAAGGGCAAAGGATGACTGTTGCTTTTTGCTTCATGATGCCTTTTTAACATACCACACCCTTTCCAGCTTACTATTTGATACTCTTAATAGAATACTAAAAGTTACAGTGTGCTGCAGTTTAGCAGAAATTATTTGCATTCATTTCCAGCAACTTTCTGAGTCTTTTTCCAGTTACCATACTTCTTGTGTAGCATGGCGTCCCAGGCAGTACAGGTGTGCTTAAATTGCTGCTGAGGAGTGATCACAGCCTTACTCATACGGATTTTGTATACCTACATATGTGTGTTATAACAGTTTATGCCAGCTGAGGATTCTTCTCCTTGGTATGGGTTTAAGAGTATAAGTTTATGTACTGTATAAGGTAGAATCGAGATCATGGGAGCCAGAAAAGGGAGTGGCATTCAATTCACCAATATTTTGGAGCAAAAAAAGCATAGTTTTCACAAATGTAGCTATTTTTTTCTGCTAGAAAAATAATGTAAGTGTTTAGAAAGCAACTGAAAAATTACTTTTGAAATAATACTATGAAGAGAAGATTGCTTTTCTTACCTGATTTGATTTTATTACTGTGTTGTAGGTATGTGACTGGTGTAAGCACATAAGACACACAAAAGAGTATCTGGATTTTGGGGACGGGGAAAGAAGGCTTCAGTTCTGCAGTGCAAAATGTCTCAATCAGTACAAAATGGACATTTTCTACAAAGAGACACAAGCCAATCTTCCAGCTGGACTGTGCAGTACATTACATCCTCCAGTCGAAAATAAAGCAGAAGGCACTGGGGTGCAGCTGCTGACTCCAGATTCTTGGAATATACCGCTAGCAGATGCTCGGAGAAAAGCCCCATCCCCAGCGTCTGCAGCTGGCCAAATTCAAGGTCCTGGACCATCAGCGTCTACCACTGCCTCTCCGTCTGACACTGCCAACTGCTCTGTCACTAAAATCCCCACACCAGTTCCCAAACCTATTCCCATCAGTGAGAATCCAAATATTCCACCAGTTTCTGTCCAGCCACCTGCTAGCATTGTGCCTCCAATTGGTGTCCCACCACGCAGTCCTCCCATGGTGATGACAAACCGTGGGCCAGTTCCTCTGCCCATATTCATGGAACAGCAAATTATGCAGCAAATCCGTCCACCGTTTATTCGTGGGCCGCCTCACCATGCCTCAAATCCTAACAGCCCTCTGTCAAATCCAATGATTCCTGGAATCGGTCCCCCACCAGGTGGTCCCAGAAATATGGGTCCCACCTCTAGCCCCATGCACAGGCCAATGCTTTCCCCTCATATCCATCCCCCCACAACACCTACCATGCCTGGGAATCCTCCAGGCTTGTTGCCGCCTCCCCCTCCTGGAGCTCCTTTGCCTAGTCTTCCCTTTCCCCCTGTCAGCATGATGCCAAATGGTCCTATGCCTATGCCACAGATGATGAACTTTGGATTGCCATCCCTTGCCCCGCTGGTGCCACCCCCGACTCTACTAGTGCCATATCCTGTCATTGTCCCTCTGCCCGTCCCTATCCCCATCCCCATCCCCATCCCTCACATCAACGACTCCAAACCCCCCAATGGCTTCTCCAGCAACGGCGAGAGCTTCATTCCGAGTACCTCCAGCGAGACGCCTGGGGCAAAGCCAACCAATAGCTCTTCATCCCCTCGAGAGTCAAAGCAAGGATCGTCTAAATCCTCTGACTCATCACCGAGCTGCTCAGGCCAGTCCCTAAATCAAGCTCAAGTGCTTCAGGAGCACAGTAAAAATGAAGTTGTTGACTTGACTGTCAGACCTAGTAGTCCAGTGAACAGTAAATTTGGTTTCCCCAGTGTACTACAGGGTCCACAGGACGGTGTGATAGACCTAACAGTAGGCCACCGGTCTAGGCTGCACAATGTTATCCACAGGGCTTTACACACCCAAGTGAAAGTTGAACGTGAACCTAACAGTGTTGTAAATTTGGCTTTTGGTAGCTCAGACAAAAGGAACTGCAGTGACTGCAGGGACAACTGCAGCCCAGTTGACTCAAAAACGTTACCGTGCAGTGATGGAGCTCACTGCTGTCCCGTCTCCTTGGCCTCCGGCACGCCAGGACTGGAAGCTGGTGCAGCGGTGTGCAATGTCATTGTGAATGGCACAAAGAGCACGGAGGGTTCCAAGAACCCGGAGCAGCCCCAGGAGCTGAAAAAGCCCCAGCCCCCAGAGGAGCTGGCAGTGAGCGAGCTGGAGTCCGTTAAGGAGAACAACTGCACGTCAAACTGCCACCTTGAGGGGGATGCTGGCAAGAAGACGGGGGAAGAGCCCCTTGCTGGGGGAGACAAACAGGACCCGAACCTTAACAATCCAGCAGACGAGGACCATGCGTATGCTTTGCGGATGCTGCCCAAGACAGGTTGCGTGATCCAGCCTGTGCCAAAACCAGCAGAAAAGACTGCTATTGCGCCGTGCATTATCTCAACGCCAATACTCAGCACAGGGCCAGAGGATCTGGAGCCACCATTGAAAAGGAGGTGTCTCCGAATTCGAAATCAGAATAAGTAAAGGTTTGTGTAATCGCTACTGCCTTCTGTGTGAGTAGAATGAGTATTTTCAGGTATGAGGTCAAACTCCTGTGGATGTGGCCTTTGTGAAACAAGATACAGATCACAATTTATCAGCACTTTCAGAAAAGTATTGGTATTTATGTTTTATTACTGTTCTTTGTGTTGTATTGCATCTGTACTTGTCAGTACTCCATCCATCAGCAGCCTCATTACACTTTTGCTCACAGAACATCTCGTGATGGTGCTGGCTGTGAAATGATTGTGTTGTGTATGTCAAAGTCAGTGGTTTTCTGCCTAGGATATGGTTTAGGTCTGGGCCATTAATCTGCTTACTTATTCCAGCTGAGTTACACAGCAACTCAAGCCTTCATCATGATGATTGAAATTGCCCTACAGCATAGCATAGAGCAGGATGACCCAGCTGCTTCCTGCTACCTCCTATCCAATTGACTTACCAAATGGTCATCTCCAACCATCTTACTTTGGTCTGCCTCCAGACTGCACCGTGGCTTTCAGCTGGGCTGTTCTCGGAGGAGTGAGCTCCCTCTCCCTGAGCTTTTCTTCCTCGGATATCGGTGCTTAGGGGCTGCCTGCTCTTTGGGACCTGCCTGCTGTAGCTTATCTCAGCAAGACTGGTGCCATGGGGCTTTACTCTCTTACCTGCGGTATCTGCCTTTGGTGCAAGTCTCCCACCTTAGAACAACAGCTGAGGTTTCCCCCAGACCTGCAGTTGCTATATATGTGTGGTTCCTGGTAGGGCTGCAAAGCAAGGCAGAGATATGGGTAAGCCCACCAACAACCCTGGGTTGTCCAAGGACAATGCTCCAGGGGCAGAAAACCCCTGCTCTTCATTCCTTATTTCCAGGAATCCCTCTGATAAAACAGCGCCTTTGTAAAACTGTTAGTTTTATATAGGTCTGTTGCTTCAAACCTGTAAGCAAGAAACAAATGTAATTGCATTTGTTTAGATTCTCAAGTGTGGAGAGCTTCTTTCGGAAAAAGGGAAAATGGTGGGTTTTGCAAGAAACCTGTTCAGCAGTAAAATACTGATGGTTTGCTGGATGTGGCTTGATGACATGCCAGATTTCATTACAATCCATGGAATATTCTGTAGCCTTCCGTAAATCCCTGTGCCTGGTAGCACAAATAGTGACTGCAGTGGTGCAGTGTGAATATTGCCTTGAAGGGCTTGGCACTTACAACTGTAGAGAGCAGCTCAGGCTGTGGAATCTGGGCTGTTGCAACACCTCCCTGCTCCATCGGTGCAGACTAATTGCACCATCAAAGATAGCGCAGTATAGTCAGGACTCCCGCTGCATTCCCTGGGCTGGCTGCAGTGCCGGAAACGTTACTTCCCTTGATCACAAACAGTATTTATTTACTCTCTTCAGTAGAACAGAACCATTATTCTTTGCTCTCAGCATGTGCTGACACATTTAAAAGACATATTTGTAAGAACAGAGGACAACTATAACTTTCTTAGACTAATAACCAACATATAATAACCTAGAAGTCAAATGAATATTTAAAATCTTTACACGGTCCTAGGACCTGCTAGTGGGGATCCCCCTACCCACCCCTGAGGTATGGATGGACTATATGTCCATCTCAGCAGCAAGATCCTTATTGCAAACCCCAGTGTGACAGCTTTGGAGCTTGAAAGATTGTCTCTTCATAAATATACACATGCTTTTACCGAGGGGTCGTGATTTATCTAGTGAGAAGGCCGCTATTTGACTGTATCCCTTTTATTTAATTCTAGGAGAGCTGTGGTTAACCCATCCTTTCCCACACTGCTCGGGCTCCCCATAGCTGTGGTTTGTTTCAAGCCAGTGCTGAGAGACTTGCACATTTGTGAGCCGACACTGAGTCAAAGACAGGCTGGTTCTTAGCATCTATTTATGCTTGCACAGACCATCCAGGCTGCAGTAATGCCACCTTTCCAAGGTCCCGATCCCAAGAAGGGTTTAGCATCACCCAGAGCCAAAACCTTAAAATTCAGAGAGAGTTCTGGCTTTACTGGGTTGTGGTTTTTTGCCTGTTGACATGATTATACATGATGTCACTTCACAGATAGTATTTAACAGAGAAAGTGGTCAAACTGAACAAGCTGCATTGAAAAGACAAGAAGGGTGCTTTATCACTCAGTTGCTGTCCTCAGGTCTTTGTATTCTGTAAATGTCAATAACTGCCATTGTGGTTATCCTCAGGAATAACCATTTGCCCATTCATCAAGAGTTTTCTATATTCCTTTGTCTCAGTGTAAGTGTTGTCTTTCTTACAGGAAAATTTTCAGGTTGCCAGGCAGGATTAATCTGACCCACTGTAGACATCTGGAATGAGAACACAGCTGAGCTAATTGTCTAAACTCTCTTTAAAATCCACCTAGAGAAGCAGGCACTTCAAAGAGACAGCTGAGCTCATCCTGAAGTCGACAACTAAGACAGCTCAGACGAATTGTGCCCTAGGAGTGCCTATTTCTCCCTGCTGTGAAGGAAACTTGGGGTGACCAGCACAGACATAGATGTCCCCATAGACACTGAAAGTTAAAAAGCCCAGGCTAAGTGTCTGCCGTGCCTCTGGGGTGTGTGCAATAGCATAGCGTGGCGTGGTGGCGGTGATTAGTTAGTCTGTGTTCATCCCCTCCTTTCTACACAAAAAGAAAAGAAGTAGCCTCTATGCAGAAGACCAGGATCCTTGTGTGCTTCAGGGGAAAGAGAATACCCAAAATACTGCAGAAATAAACAGCGTGATAACCATCTCATTCCAGTGGGTACCTCAGTGAAATGTGGGTGGGTTTTCAGCCTCTCAAGGCACGCACAAGTGATTTGTGCAGCTCTGATGATTGATTTGAGGTGAGAACTCTTTGGTTTCATGCAGAACCCTCCTTTCACTAGTGCTGGTAATAGCCAGTCCGGGGGACCGGGGGGACTGCTTAGATTTCTGGCCTCCCAGCAGTCTGTCTGTGAAGGCTGCACAGGGCTCAGAGCCTGCCCGTGTCTGTACAGAGGGGATGAGCAGGGCGAGCAGAGCATCGGCGCAGCCCCTTACGCCGCAGCCCTCATTTCCTCACTGCAGCCCTCAGGAGTTCCTCCTGCCCAGGCCTGGGGAAGGGCAGAGGTAAATCCCTGCTCCTTGGGCAGTCTGGTTGCGGGGAGGATCCCTCGTGAGAGACTCCCAACCTCATAAAAATTCTAATAAAGTACAAAGAGGGTGGGAGCTGCACTAATAATGGTGTTGACTTGGGCCCATGGAGGTTTGTATTGATTGCACCGGCCACGCTACCCCAGGAGAAGAAAAAGACCAGAGAATTGTCTTTTTCTTTCTTGCTCCTCACCTACCCTAACTGGAAAATCTGAACATATTGCCCTAATGTGCAACTTTTCCCAGATTTTATTTCCCATCAAATTGTATGAAAAGAAGGAAAGTAGCCAAATATTTTTACGCTAGAGTTCTGGACAGACAGATTGAATTCATGTCATAGCAACATGGACTCTCTAAAAAGGAATCAATGCAAGCGTGACCTTTTTGGGCAAGTTGCCAAACTCTGGATTATTTAATGTACCAATTACTTGATTATTGGAAGTGCTAATCAGCAACATAATCCTTGATGTTAAAGTTTAGTCTCTCCGTCAGGATGTGGACTGTCAAGCTGTTCTAGCTTGATGCAATTCGAAGAACGAGCAAAAGATATCTCGGTGCAAAAGTCCTACTATGATAAAGTAATGAAGCTAGGAAGAATATTCTGTTGAGTGTTATTTTTTCAAATTTGAGCAACATGAGTTTCTAAAATTAGCAGTGTTAAGTGTTGCCTGCCTACATGCTTTACATCCAGGCGGGATCAGTTTTAACCCTCCATGTTTTGGTGTCAAGGATTCCTAAAGCAAATAAATGGAAACACTAAGGTCTGCTTGGATTTAACATGGTAGTTATGATAAACTACATTAGAAAATTGTGGCACATGCTAAACTCACAACTAACTTCTGTGTGTGTGTGTGTGTGTGTGTGTGTGTTGACGAATTCTATGTTGGGGGCAGAGGTAGCTTTTCTGCTTGTGTCAGCAGAATTTCTCCCAGAAGTAATGGATATAGGAGGAGTATGGCCACCTACAGAGCTAACCCATATGTCCTGGGGTCAGCATCTGCTGAGCTATAGGCCCAAACCTCCAGCTGTCTAGTCCATACATTGTAGTCGTAAAAATATACAACATGCAGAACGCTCCAGTTCAGACCAGAAGTAATATATATCCCACTGTGAGCTCCCTGCCCATGCGGGGTCCAGCACAAGACTTCCTGCTCCGATCAGGATTCCTGAGGCAAAGGGCATAGCTATTAACCTCCCTTTCTGCCTTAAGAGTTTTTATCACTCCCCTGTCACTGTAGAATCTATCTACCAGCATCTTACCCTGCCCTCCTCGCTCTGCTCAGGATAGAATTTGACCTTAAAGGTATGCTTGAAAACAGATTTTTTATATTTAAACACATTTTCATGCTAATCTGTTGACACAGTACTATGGGCCAGAGCCTTAGCTAATTTTAACTGGATATATTTCCACTGGTGCTAAACTAATTTAAATCAGCAGAGTAATTGGACTTGTACACTTAACACCTACTCTTCTGGTTCAGAAGTTTTCCTTCACCTGGCTTCTTATGAGCCTACAGAAATTTTCCATTTATCTGAAGGGGGAGAGGAGAGACTGTTAACACCACAAAGCCTTAAACACATTTGCTTGGAACTGAAGTTTTGCCCTTGAGAGCTGCCTGGCTCTAGCAGTATGATCTTACATTTCAAAATTGCCTGTGTAGCTTCTCGGATATATTAAATCAGAAAAGGATTTCCCAGGAAAAAAAAAAAAAAAAGAAAAAAGAAAAAAAACAGTATTCAGAATGGTGAAGTATAAAATGACATACTTCCCGAGTGGCTTTCAGCTCCCACATCTTGCTGCCGGGGTGTGGGAGCACTGATTTCCGTCTCAGTGGCAGTAAATAGCAAGCTCGTGGTACGCTGCTGTAGATCACACTCTTTGAATCAAAGGAACAAGTGCTGATTTCTGGTGGGTTCCTCCTGCTTTTCTATAAAACCTCCTAGGGCATATGTTTCAAATATGAAATCTGATTCCTGAACCCAATTTAGAAAATAACTGCACCTGGTTTGATTTGTAAAGGTAGTGAGCATCTAGGGCTGCTGGCAAACAAAACACCGGGCCAGAGCTTCAGCCAGCAAAAAAATGCCGTAGCTCAATGGACAGACCCACAGAAGTCCACACAGCCTGCAGCTCCTGGCGGCTGTAGCCTACCTGGCAGCTCCCAGGACCTGGGACCACTGACTTCTGAGATCATTTCGGTGCTTACTAGCCCTTATTGGTTTTAATTGTCTTGTGAAATGAAAACTATTTCAACTGAAATAAGCAACTCATCCATGCTGTTCCTTAAGCTGGTACAACCCACATGCGTATTGAAATGACGAGTTACTCGTAATTCTTTGCCAGGCTTTAAAGACTGACCAGGCGCTTTCATACCTATAAGGCCTAATGCTCCTCTCACTTAAGTTGATGCAAAGCAGATTTGGCTGCGTTCGAAAGTGTTATGTGTAAAACGGGCACAGGGGCAGACTCTAGCTTTCCATCGGTCTGTGCCTCTGCCATCGAGCTACCAAAGTCAGCGGCACAGAGAAAGTTTATGGGGGAAAAAAAAGCACAACTCATGATTAAATACTGAGTCCCTAACAACAAAGACCATAGTAAAACAGGCAGGCACCCTTGTAAAAACGTCACCTGAGACACAACGGTTGCCTTTACATTCAGAGGACGAGATCCTGGACAGTATGGGTCTGATTGCTGCTGAAATCTGATAAGGAGCTAAGCACCTCATAGCCTTTTGTGAAGCTTGACCCTAAAACAACCGTGGCCAACTTCAGTGCGGAGCGGAGAGCTCTGAGCAGCTGTGAGGAGCTTATAAACTATTGCTCAGTATTACGAGCAATACCTGAAAGTGGGTCAGAAACGAGCAAAACACTTTTAAGGACTGTGATTGCGAAAAAGTTGGACATAAGCAAGCAGTGAGCAATAGATTTTAAGATAAAATTAAATTCTTGTTAAAAAATGCAATGGGAGATTCAAGCACAGCAGAAACAAAGCTGTTTGAGCAAGAAATCAGGAAGAAATCAGGCTGTGACAAGCAAGCTTTTCTGAAGCACTTTTTGTTTCCACGTTACCTGCTGAGTCTCTCCCATGTCTATTTTTAGGTCCCATAGAGCAAAACAGGCAAGTTCAGCACATTCCTGGGTGCCTCCATCAGTCGAGGCCTCGTGGCTGAGGCCTACTAATCATTACCTTATTTATGCTATTTTGATAATGAGCTGCGTTTCGCTCCCGGGACCGGACGCTGTGTTTGGAAGCGTGTGTGATCATCTCGTGAGAAGCCGCGAATCAAAGTAACCTCTGACGTTTTGCAGAACCCTCAGCTATTCATCATTTGCTTCTACCATGAAAATTACAGCTAATTAAATATCTGGGCTTGATCCTGTGCAGTACTGTGCGCATTCAGCGCTCGGTGCCTCTAACGCAAGTTGGAGGCAGACCGAGGTCCTGCCTCTGACTCATTTGCATGGCTTTACTTCCCCAGACACGATTTTGGTATTTGAAAAGAATGGTATTCCTGTACAACATGTGTCTCAATTTGTAACGATATCCTCCCTGCAGCTGGCTTGCTTTTCCAAGTGTTTCTGAAACATTGCTGTCTTAAATTCAGGCCAACCTACAATAACAAATTATCTAGAGGAAAAGAGGCTGAACTGTGTTTGTCAAGAGGATGTCCCCACTCTCTGCTGCTCTCCACGTTCCTGTCGCGGTTTCGGACTTTCAGGCTGTGAAATGTAATCATCTTCTATGGAAGCACACATTAAAAAAAAAAAAAAAATTAGGGAGGGTAGGGATTGGGTAGTGCAGAGTGGAATAACTGTTGAGTTCCGACCCGTCTGGAAAGATCTGCATCCCATCATTGGGCGATTGATATTGAAACCTATGGTTAGAGCAATTTTCAGCTATTTATTTGGAGCCCACGTGGTTAAATGTAAAACTTTGTGTTGCCTGCTTATGCTCCAAATATTTATAAGCTTTCATGAACCACTTGTGCTGCCACTTCTAAGTTGCTTATCCAAAAGGAGAGGGGAAAAAAACCTTTCCCACAGGAATTCTCTACTGAGAGATGCTTGAACACTAGCATAAAAGAAAAAATACATGGTGAGGTCACTGATAATTTGAATTCTGACCCTACCTTTCAAGGTACAATTGAAATGCCAATTCTGTTTTATTTGAAGCAGTTTACCGATTGTGGCTGAACTGGTTATCTTGGTGGTAAAAATACTGCTCCTGTTTTCCTGGGGTGGGTAGGGGAGGTCGGTAATAGAGAAAATCTAGAACAACGGTTGGGTCCAGAGCAGGTCACTCAGCGGCCAGCAGTGCTGGGGATAAGGGAGATGTCCAAAGATGCCTGGCACTGCACCGAGGTCTATGCCAGGGGTCACTCACTTGTGCTCTGGGTGGGTTTTTCCTCTTCCTTCCCCCACAGTATAACCTACCTGATGTTTTGGCCACCTGAGCATGCCCCTTTGGCTTTGGATGAGTCTGCATCTGCACTTGCTTAGGCTGAAACAAACCAAGATGGGGGCTGTGAAAACCAGGGAGAAGCCCCATGGGGACGGTGGCAGGCATGCAGCCCTGGATGGTTATGGATGGAGGGGTTGTTCATGGGAAAATGTTGATTGCTTCCTGATATGGGATGCTGAAACCTTTTACTAAAAAGATTCAATGCTGCTTCTGAAAAAAAACAAAATTATTATTGTTGTCGTTGTTGTTATTGGTATTATTTTGTGGCCCACAAGAGCATTTCAGATGAAAAAGCCAGGCCTGGGCATAACCCACCCGAGGAGGACTCTCACAAGGAGGAACGGGCTGTTGCTCGGCAAGACCCCCATCCTCACCATTCGTCCTCCTCCACACTGCTACCCACAGTTAAGCTGCCTTTTTCTGGCTATTTATCTGGTTTTACTGGAGAGATCAGCTTGGATAAGAAAATTGAGAAGCACCTCAGAATAGCCAAAAGCTTAGTGGTTTGGGCCCACAGGAGGCTGCTGAAATTCAAGTTGAAGTTTCTATTCTGATTCAGACAAAATCGGAGGCTTAAAGAAGGGTTATCACATCACAGTGGTTGCCTGTTTTCAGGAAAGGAGAGTAGAAACTGTCTGGATTTGGTTTTCCTTCTGTTTTAGTTTTTATGTTTTGTTTCTTTGTTTGTTTTTTTTTTGCAGAAAGATCCTTGCAAAATTTCAGCTTTATCCGAGTGCAGAATGGGAGAATTAGTTGAAAATTTGGCTGTTTTTTTTAAAAGGAAAATCATATCTTATGCCACAGTCTGCGCATGAAGTATCGGTGGGGCAAAGCAAACTATTTACAGGTCTGCCAAATACACTGGTGCTGCACTAACTGGAGGGCAATGGGCTGCCTTGCTGTTGTGGAGATACACCCAGTTAACCCCAGCGTAAGCCCAAGATCTGTCCCAGGCAGGCTCCGTGATGTGCCAGAGGGGCCACAGCCAGAGACAGTGGGTGCTACAGATGAGCTTACAGGTCCAGAGCCATGGTGGCATTTTCCTCTTAGCATGACTTGCATGTGTACCTCCAAATGCCCCAAAATGTAAACCAGAGCCCCCCTGTCAGTGAAAGCCTGGAGAAGGATGGTGCCATGGGGCTGGGCAGGAGGGCCTGGTTGACATTGGTTTTGTCTTTAGTTTAGATTGAAAGTGAAGGAGAGTTTCAGGAACTTGCTGAGCAATTGTTAAGGTTAAATTGTTAAAAGGTTAAGCCATGAGGAACTTCTTTGAAATGGTGAAAAGGTATATAAATGAGAATATTTAGAGAGGTTCTGGGGAGTTTGGTACTTTGAAAAGTAGGAAGTGGTATAGGTGGGGAAGGAAAGATGACAACGGCAGAGAAACTTGACAGCAGCACCGATGCTGAAATCTGGGTAACTGAGGAAGAATGCTCATCTTAGCCTACCAAGACTGGTCTCTTCTGCCTGCCTCCATGGCTGGTGGACAGAGAGGCTCTTCCTAGATGTGTTTCAAAGCACCTAACGCAGTGCTTGCTCTGGAGCATCCCTGGGCATGGGAAGGAGAACAAGGACACTGGTCCCTCTGGGTTGAAGTTTATGTACCTCTGCCTCTCCTCTCCCTGTACCACAAGGAGAGGGAAGGAGAAAGCAGTGCAATTTGGTGGGGACCTGCTTTCACAAAAAGCTTGACAGTGATGGCAACATGAGGAAATGGAAACTGAAAATGCTGTGGCAGCTGTTTTGCCCAGGAGAATCCAAACCTGAAGGGGAGAGGAGGTGCCGTGTCCCCTGGGTCTGGGCAGAGCAAGTTGCACGGTTGCATTGCTGCTGTGTGGTACGGGGAGGATTTACAGCAGCCCAGGCTGTTCTCCCCAAGCATGTGGCTGCTCTCTGCTGAATTTAGGGAATCCTGTTTCCACTGGCTATGAAGAAGAGCTGCATCCTGACCCAGGCCAAGACTGTACTCCTATTTTGGGGGGACCACTGTCTTTATGGAAGTGCATAATGGAAGGAAGAAACTACTTTTCCCTTTGCCTTGTGCTGTATCCCTACCGTGGAGCCTGGGGCTGGAACAAAGCAATCAAGAGCGGACTCCACTGCTAAATAGCTGGGTTTTGAACAATTGTCACCAAATTTGAATGGGGTAGAGGGCTTCATTCCTGCCTCATTTCTCTTCAATACACTGGCTGTCTGGTAGATACAGGAGTGAGGAGCCCACATCTTCTTGGTGACTCTCAGGGTCTCTTCCACCGTGATGATTCATTTGCTCCCTATTCTTAGGAGGTAGTTTTCCCTTGGGCCATGCAGGAGCATGAAGAAGAGCCTGGAACTGTGTTTCCTTCATTTTGTTACTACATAACAAGGGCACAGTGACATACATCCCTGTTCCTAACTTCAGTAGCTAGTTTCAGGGTTCAATTTAATATACATTGAGTGAGTATAGTGAGAGACCAAACTAAAGGTACCCACAAGGGGCTGAACATAGGTGTAAACTGGTGAAATTTCCCCATAGGCTTTTCTAGGAATAGATGCAGCGAAGCAGGAGTCAGCACACAACAGACCTTCTGCTTTCCAGTTCATTTTTCTTCCTCAAGGTCCTTCCCTGCCTGCAAGGTGACTGGATACGATTGGAAGCACGGCCTCTGGTGCAATCCCTGCAACAATTCAGTCACAGAGTTGGGGGTGACTAAGCTGTCCCTACCACTTCTTCTGCCTAGGCATAAAAGGAGGGCTAATCCCAAGCCTCTTAGCCAATGCATCCCTTCAAGTCACAATGTCTGCTCAGATTACAGCTCACGTTTCAGTAGGCGAGAGAGCCTGAGTTGCGTATCTGACCCAAAACTGAGAAGGAACCAGACCAGAGCAGAAGGAAAACACCACCTTCAAAATCAAGGGATGATGCTTAAGAACCCTGCTTGTTATCCCATTCATGCTAAAGGCCTCCTCTGACTCTTGCAATGTGGCATCCCTTCAGTTAGCTCATGGAAAGATAAATCATCAAGTATTCAAAGGGAAGGGTTTTAATGAAGAAGCTTGAACTGCTTTAAGAATTGCTAAAAATAAATAAATAAATAAATTACAGAACTATTACAAGTAACAGATGATTCCAGAGTGTTTCCAGGGCTGAACTTGCTCCCATGCTGACTTTAGCTTCACTCTTGTGGTTTATCTTCAGAGCAGTTTCCCTGAGAAAATAATTGCAGTGCCTTTACTCGAGGGCCATGCGTGTCCCAGATGAACTAAGCCTCTTTTAGCACATCAGCATTCATTGTCCGGGTGAATTAAGTGCTGTGCTAAATGATGGAAACTCTGCCATGCCAGCCCACATCAACGGTTGCCTCAGCCCTCCCCACCCAGGCTCCAGTTTTTTTTCTGAACAATAAGATGTGAATCTGGAGACAGAAATGTTCAATGGAGCGCAGAACGAGGGGGAAGCAACCACAGAAAAAAACCCCGTGTGTGTCTGCATGCATGCGTGTGTCCTAAGCCATGTCAAGGACATGTCCCTTCCGAGGAGGTAGGACATGACCAAGGAGGGCACTGGGTAGAAGCAGCTATTTCTGGCGGCTATCGCTGCCAGCAGGAGCGTGCTGCCAGCATGGCAACACTTGGCTCGTGGGGCAGTGCTGGGAGGGGGCACACAGGGATGGGTGCTTGGGTGTGGGGGAGCGGGAGAAGGAAATGTCCCTGCAGCCGAGCTACCCATCTCCTCAGCATGGAGGCATGGAGGGGGAGTGGAGCGAGGAGCACCTCTAGCAATGGGTTCTACCAAGCAGGGCCAAGCTTCCCACCACACCAGTCCCAGGGGCTGCGCAGGACGAAGGGCTGTCGGTCTGCAGCAGTACCTGGAAAGGGAGCTGGGAAGCTTACTGAGGAGGCTTTGCCCCAGTTGCAAAACTGCCCTGCCAAGCTCTAACTGTGGTGTTTTGATCAAGGATTTAAATCCTCACGTGTCAGGGCATACACCAAAGAGGAAGCTCTGCATTGGTGTAGCCTGTTTCATAGCTGCCCATTGCTCAGGTTATGACTGACAGCCACACAGAGCATCAGTGTGGCTCTCGCCTGTTGTTCAGAGCACTGCGTCGCTATCTGAGGTGATCCTCCAAGACATCTGCTTGAGCTAGGTCATCATCCAGTTGAGTTATTCTCCTTTTGCCCCCCTGCATTGACAGTGGGGCACAAATGAGCCTACTCATTCTCTTTCTGTCATCTTTTCCGTGCTGCCTGCTGGGGCTGGAAATACAGTCCACCTCTGACTTCTAGGTGCTCTTCCATCCCAGGATCAGCCCAGACACGCTTAGCTTTGGAAAGCAGGCGAAACCCAGTGCGCTTACCTCAATGCAACTCACATAAGCTCAACTGGATGGCTTTATGCTTCCAAAAATTCTTCTTTGGTGACTGATGCAATTTTTCTGTCTGATGATAAGCAATATTTGATGCGTGTTGAGGGCAAGTTCAGGTGGGGTGAAGACCATACATTGCTCCCCTATAAAGTAATTTGGTTTTTGGGGGAGTTATAAATAGCTGACTTTATTGTGCTGGTCATGCACGCTGGCGTTGGCACGAGGTGTATAACACCTAACTGTGAAGTGATGATGACTAGTGTGTTCTCATTCCTTCATAAAACTTTGCGTGCTATGCCTGGTATGGATTTTTGTTCTGTGACTTGATTGCTACAAAGATGATCATCGCCTCAAACGCAATGACTTCCATATGAGCCAACCAACAGGGAAGGACCTTCTCACCAATCTGCACAGTCTGTTACACTGAGTCTACCTGCAGGAGGGGAAAACAGACGGGACTTAGAAAGCTAACTGACTGCGCCAGGCAGAAAACCATTGAGAGCTAGGGACCTTCTTTATGCCCTCCGCCCCAAATCACTTATCAATCTGTGCTATGCCATGCCATGCCATTTGAGACTGATTAGTGAGGGATGGAAATTTGTTTCCGTTGATGTATGGAAAGAGAGGAGCAGGCAAAATACCTGGAGTGCAGAGTGGAGTTTCATACAGACGTTGTGGATTTTATTTTCTCTGCTTCCCTTTTTAGTTTAGTTAATCTCAGAGCAAGATTTCAAGCCAAAAAGTGACAGAAAGCAGTTGTGTGCTTTATGGGAAGTACTTAGTAGGTGGATACATCCCAGTTCTCAGTCTAGTTCTTGTCCACAGCTCTTTGTACACACAAAGCAGCTCATCCTGCTGGGCACATTGCCTGAAAGCCCAAATGTTACTCCTTAACCTAGATATAGTGCTCTCTGCGCTCTGGGAGTTTATGCTGGTCAACATACTCGATGTGCCTTCCAGTCTCTGCTTTGAGAAGGGTGCAGGTTTGGCAGGGGGATGAGTACAGTGGTGAGACAGATCACAGAGCAGCCACTGTGAAGGGGAGATCATGGAGCAGACTGAGAAGGAAAATGTGACCCAGCACCAAAATTAAGGCCAATAAGTACTTCAGAGTTTCAGTCCAAATCTTTAGGGGACAGCAGATACCATCGAAGGAGACAGAGTCCAAAGCATGCTGCGGAGAGAGAGAGAGAGGACAGTCCCTGCCAGGCAGTCTACATCATCAACTGACAACGAAAGCAGAAGCACATGAGGCCATGGTGTACCACCCAGTAGCCCCTAGGTAAACTGAGGCATCAGGAGCTTATAACCACTGGGGTGTTGTTAGTTGCATTAGATTGATGAGAAGGTGATTTGGGTTTTCAAAATCATGATTCCAAAGATTTCCGTGACCTTGGACTTCAGCACTGGCAAAGCTCACCTTATTTTAGGGGAGCTATCATGCAGCTTTCTGAAGGCCTCAAATGAATAAAGCTGTGTTTACTCCAGTATTGTTCACCCAGTCAAAGCACTGGTGGGCTTCAGAAGGGGTTGTCTGAATAAGTCCTGTGGGATGCGTTCGTTTTGTGTCCTAAAAAGTGAGAAAAGAAAGAAAACAAAAGCAGTCAATACATCTGGTCAGGTAACAGGAGAAAAATGGAAATTGGAATGAGTCCTGGAAATGAGAACCAGGATAGAAAAAGGGAACAATTGCAAAGTTAAATTCTTTGCCTGATTCTGTGATCTGCTCTAGCAGGATCTGGATGGGTTTGTTCCCATCTCATACATGGTCCATGGAAATGTATGCATTCAACACTGAAAATATCAGATCTTGGTAGCAGTTTACCTCAGTGACAGTAATGCCTAGTTCTGCTTTAGGTCCTAAAATGCCTTTATTTGAATTCTGTTTGTCATGCTAGGCAGTGTCAGCCACCATGCTCTGCTGGTTGTGACCCCCTGGTGCTGGAGCTGCTAGGGTGGTGGTACAAGACTGGTTGTGGATCATCCCAAGTGAGGACCAAGGAGGTTGTGGGGAACTCCAGCCTGACTTCCCTCATTGCAGCTCGGTTTTGCTGTGTTGAGCCTACATCTTTCCTTTGTATAAGTATGGATTTGGGGAAGGGCCAAGAGGGGTGTCTTCAGTTTGCACGCGTAGCACAGATAGTGCCTACAGAGTTAGCTCTGTAGGGAGTTAGTGGGAGATGCGTATTTACGTGAGAGTGGAGCTGTCTCTGGGTAGCATCCCAGTTTCTCTGTGAGACTGATGAGCCCTGTGGAGCTGCACACCAGCCTGTGCAGTGAGATGTCCCTGGAGAGCCCCGGTGTGTGCAGTGTTCCCCATCCTATCCCCATCCCAGGTGCTGGAGGGTCCTGGTCCAAATGCTTCTGCTTCCCTGACTCCACTTTCCTGCCTGTGGCATGCAGAGAGTGGTATATCCCAGCTCCGTAAAACACACTCAGATCAAGGGGTGAAGGGTACTGTCTAATCGCAAAGTATCGTTATTCACCCGTGCTCTTGTAGGATGAAAGGTGCTCTATGAAACCCAGAGAATGAACTATTATTACATCGGTTTCCAGCTTTTTATCGCAGGAATTCCTCCATCTCGGAGGCTGCATGTACCGACAGCCTTTGCGGCACGAGGGGCAGCCGAGGCCGAAGCAGTGGGCTTGTGCCTCTGCCCCGCTGCCCGTCCAGCGTGAGGCTGTATGCAAGCTCAAGGGGTGCCCAGTCTGCCTGCGATGAGTCTCCTGCTGCTCACCCTGACCACCTCTGCTTGTCTGCTTTGCAGGAACGCTCGCCGACAGGGTACCTTGCATGGAGAAAGGGAGCAGAGCAAACCACGTCACTCCACTGAATGACACCAGCTGGTCCGCTCACCACCCCCTCTGGCTGTAAGTCCAGCAGAGAAAGCAGCTTCCTGTCACGAAGCCCCTCCGAGGAAGCCTCGGTCCCACGGGTGCCTTTGACCCAGAAGACAGCACATCATGGACCCACACAGTGTGCTCAGCATTCCTGCGACCACCCCTCTTCTCCTCCAAGGAACGCCTTTTCCTCTTGGTTTCTTGCTGGGGGGGATTTTTCACCCTGGTTTCAAAAACCACATGGACCAACATAGGTACTTTTCCCTCTCTGACTTCAAAGTTCAGATATTTGAGACTGGACAATGATACGGATTTTTTTTAATTTTTTTTTTTCCTTCAAAAACTGCTGTGGTTTTGCTGCTACACTAAGAATCGTGATTTGCATTGTATGGTTTTGGACCTATTCAAGTTTTGATGGGGGAAAGGGGTAATACTGGAGTAGCAACGCTTCAGAGTCATCTCTGTCCTACCCATGATGCACTTTTAAATGAAGAGTTAGAATATTTTATTGGCTAATATACTTTCCTTGTTATTTTTACAAAGGCCACCTTTATCCTTTCTAATGCCATATTTTCAGTGTTACACTTTTATGGCTTTTAATTTTTGATTTGACAGATGTAAGAAGCAGCATGAATAGTTTATACTGTGGTTTTTCAGAGACTGAATGCCAAGAGAACTCGGTAAATGTTTATTCTTCTCAGCTTTCTCTTTAAATTCCCCTAAATAGCGCCCCATTTGGGAACAGAGCAAGAGTGTTGAACTAAAGACCAAAATTCCCTCAAGGTGTAAAATAATCTGAGGGGAATATTTGCTGGGCGTCACGAAAGACTTGGATGAAATTTCAACCCTGATGGTTTTCAGTGATCCAGGAAGGCAGTGAGACAATCTCTCCATATGCATAGCCCTTTCATGATAATTAGAATGGTATGGACAAACCAATGAAAACAAGGGTAAAGTGAGAAAGATCCCCCATGATTCTGTTTCACTGTTTGCTTTCTCCTGTCATGGTTAAGAGAAATGTGCAATTCGATCCTCAATCAGTGGGTGGAGGATAACAGGGTAGAATTTACTTGTGTGCACTTGTACAGTTGTAGCCAAGAGTCCAAAAGTACACTAGAGCATGTTATACTGGCACTGAATTGGTAAGAGAGTCGTGGAGTATCCCATTCTGACAAATAAAAAAAAAAAAAAAAAACCCCAAAAAACCCCAAACAAAAAACCCCACAAAAACCACAAAAAAAAAAAAAAACACAAAAAAAACTTAAAAAAAATTTCAGATCACCTTGTGATTCAGTGTAACTGTTTACTAACTCGAATAAAGCAATTGTTCACTCTCGAGTGTTCAGAGTACACCTTTTCTATAAGGCTGCTGCGGGGAAGTGAGGAACAGTTTGCAGGAGCAGTGTCTCTGACGGTGTCAACGGTGTTGGGAGCAGGGTAGCAGAGTCAGTTGAACCAGAGCCTTGTAGTGATGGTGCACTATGAGCACTATGTATATACTGTATTTCTATATTTTCCTTTGTACAGATTCACTTAAGTCAAGCTACTGTTTTACAGGTGCTCCTTATTTATTAGAGCTGTGAAAGCTTGGAAAACACACGGGCGAGTAAGCTCGCTTTTTAAAAAAAAAAAAAACAAAAAACACAACCAAAAAAAAAAAAAAAAAAAAACCCAAACAAAAAAGGGGGAAATCCAACAACTCGTGAGTCTAGGGAGAGAGCTCAAAGAGATACTGATGAAACATCTTCAAGAGAGCAAGAATCTGCAGCACCCTCAGTGTGCTCTGCTTTCTTTTTGGGCTTGCAACACTTTTCTCTCTCCCTGACTGGTGTCAGATTTATTAAAACAAAATAAATCTCCAAGAAAAAAAAATGCACTTAAATGTGCTGTGGTTTTATTATTATTTTTTTCCTTTTTGTGCATGCGGTTATTCATTCCTCTACCTGCCTGGTCACAAATCAAGCAAAACTCAGTCCGAAGTCTCAGCAAAATACGTGTAAGTGTTCTTGGAGGCTCTATCTATGTCCCTTCCATTTTTGCTCCTCCTTCGTCACCTCTCAATTTCTGCAGTGTTCAAGGCATGGGGGAAAAACCCCACGCAGTTAGCACAGTGGAGGGTTAGGTCCCGATGATAGAGAAGAGCCCCGGATGGATGCGCTGGCTGCAGCTTCATTCATTTCAAGGGGATCCATGCAAGCGCCGTTTGCTCATGCTGCATTTGGGGCTGTGTACTGAGCGTGTTCTGCCTGTCCTGTCATAAGGAAGGGGTTTTTCTATGCATGAAGTCCCCCTGAAATCAAGCCTAGGTTCTTCAAAGCACCAAATTCCTCCCAAATGCCCCCAAGACTCTGCAACAGCAACATGTTTGCAGGCCCTGAGCTACCTCATGCAATAGTGTTTGCTTCCCAGCTCTTGGCCAGCACAGCCAGCGCTGCTGATGGAGGCTTTGAAAAGTCCGGTGAGCTCTGTAACTAGTTGACAGATTTCATTAACCAGCCATGTAAGCCAAACAACAACAGCAAAAGCATGCCTGCTTGGAAGGGCACGTAGAGCAAAGCTTGTCTCCCTGGTAAACAGCTTGCTGCATCTCTATTTATTCATCTGAACTTGGCTGTAAAATGAAGGCCGTGTGTATTGATTTTGCTTTTGTCAGTGGTCCAGAATTGTTAGCACACATTTTCACTCTTCTGAAAAACAACAGACTCTTTAGAGAAATCTTTCTCTCTCGTGAACTGCTTTTTCCAGAAATGGAATCAGCTTGTCAAAAATCATCAGGACAGCAGAGGTAGGGAAAAAGCTGGCTTCTTGCATTTCCAGTCATCACAAACTTACCTTAACATTCCTGAAAATTTGCCCACCTTACACTTTCTTAACAACTTACCCCAAAATTCAGAATCTGAACAACTGCTTTGGACAGTTGAATCAGTTCATTGTTTGCTTTTTTAAAAATATCTACAGCTGCATATCTGGGGAGAAATCTCCAAGTACACATAAACCTTCAGTAAAATGTAGACCAAATGGTACGATACATTATGCAAAAGAAACCTGCTTTATTTTTGAGGCCAAATCCATCCCTTGTACGATGCCAACAAAATGAATGGAATTATACAAAGGATGTAAGAAGGTCCTTCACAATTAACAGGAACTCAGCAAAGGCTTGCAGAACGGAGCTCGCTCACTGCTGACATTATTTATCACGCACTAAGACCTAATAGTCAAGCCAAGCTCTTTCCTGGAGAGCTCACCATCAAGGAGCCAGATGAAGAAAATCCTGATGCACTGGGAGATACAGGGGAAGGTTCCTGCGTGCAACATTCCAGCTCTTGCACACACGCAGTTTTGAGATGCAGAGACTCTCTTCACGAGCAGAGAGGCAGCTTTGCCTCAGGTCCCTCAGCAGCCGGCCCAGTGTACATCCCTTCACACCGCCGGGACAAGGCGGGGAGTTTGCTGTGATCAAGCTGCACAGGTCCTTCTGCTGGCACTGAGTTCTTGCTGTCAGCGAGAATTTTGCCCTTGCGATAAGAGGGGGTCTGCGTGCTGCAAACGCTCTGCATTAATTACCTCCTGTGTTGTCTTAGATGATTTTGAGTGCTTTATTTTTTCCAGAACTACTACACACATCAGTGTTTGAGTGGCCCAATTCCGTGAATAAGAAAGTCCCTCAAAAGGAAAATATTTCATGCTTTTCCCGTGCTAAATGATAGAAAGAAATTTGCTTTGTTCAAGTGCATGCTGTGCGCCAAATTTGCAAGGATGCTTATCCAAGTGAGATATCCCATTCTGAGGTCCATATTTGGACACCCAAATCAACACTCAGCCAAACACATGCATGAGGCATTTCAGTGCCATTTGGAGTGTCCATATATAGAACTGGATGCCCTAACTTCATTGCCTTTGTTTTAAAAATAGGCCTGGAATATGTAAAGGCATCATTTAATAACAACTATGACAAACATTCTGTGCTCAGACTAAGAACAAATTTGATGGTGCTGGTACAGGTTGGTTCCCCTGGAACCACTCTAGATTTACAGAGGTATAACTCAGAATAAAACACAGCCCCTTCAGCTGCTTTGCCTTCCAGTCCCACCCACAGCTGACGATGTTTGGGATCTGTGAGTATGGGAAGGTGGTACTCGGGCAGTATCCACACACATGCGTGCAGCAGGGGGAGAGAGAGTCGGGGATCAAGTTGAACCTGCTTCATGTTGAACATACCTGCTCAGATGTCTGGAAATGGGTAGAACAAGTTTACACAGGCTTGCACATCTTTTACTTGTCATTTATGTGGTACTGGGCAAAAAAATGCAATGCTACCTTGAGCACCCCTGGAATATTTTTCACAAAGCATAGGATGCACCAGCAAAACACTGTGAAAACTGAGCTGAACAGCAGCTCCCAGCCATTTTCCTCCAGCGACAGTGGGAGCGCAGACCCTCGGAGGTGCAGTGGATGGTGGCTGCGGGGTGCTGCCGCAGCTCTGAGGGCGAGGGGCTCTCTGTCGCAGGGGTGCTCCGCAGCCTGCCGCATTGGCCAGTCAAGTCCTGTTGGGACTTGAACTTCTGTGATGCTGCAGGGAGCTGTCCCAGCCACGAAGCAAAAAAAAAAAAAAGAGTAACTTGGGCCTCTGGCAGTCTCTTTTCTCGAAGATGTTCCCTGGTGTCTAAAGCATCATCTATTTGCCGGAGCCGGTGAGTGTCCCAGCCACTTCACCCGCTGCTCTGCCTGAAAGAGTTTTCCAAGGACATACAAGACACTGAGAGGCAGCCAGGTGCACTGACCAAGACCTTTCCTTATAAATAGTGCAAGCACCTAAAATCTGTGTGTCCCTACACCGAACGCCCAGGCACCGGGCTGTCACAGGAGAAGGGGCAGCCTCGCCTGTGCCTCCTACGTGGGGCTCGTCAGCGCCCGGGCGGCCCACGCTGCAGGTGGGACGCTGCCCAAACTGGGGGGGAAAGCTTGGTTGTTATTAGCTGGTAAGATAGCTCAGGACAGAGGTGTGTTGCGATCCCCACCCCTCAGCAGGGCCACTTTTTCTTTGAAGGACCTTGCTGCACTCATTTAGTAAATAAAAAGGCTTGAGGAAGAAGGCATGCTGCCGCCTTTTCCCGAAGAGCGTTGTGGTTCGGGGGCTTGCCCAGGGGCCTGGACACCCAGGTTCACTCCCCTTCTCCAGCTGCAGGAATAAAGCCCACACAGGCCCGCACAAACCAAGGTGCGGAGAGAGGCTCTCATCCCTTCCCATGTCCCGGGCCAGGACTGAGGGGATATAATCTCTCCTGGTCTGCCGACCGGGACACGAGCTATGCCAAGAGAGGCAGAAGAGGTGCTTTTCGTGGAAGAGACGGAAATCCGACATCCGCATGGCTGAGAAGAGGGAGTACAGCCCTCGAGTTAGTGCTTGAGGCTCTCTCCCGGAACAAGGTCGTCTGCTTCTGCTCGCAAAATGGCTTCAGAGTTTCTGCAGTAAATACCGACCCATTTCAGAGCCCATCTCCGAAGCAACGGAGGGCGGGCGGCCACAGAGGTCCCGGGGGCCGCAGTGCTGGCGGCATCACCTGGTTGGCTTTAGAGCATGGGAGCGTGCCAGGCTGGCAGGCCTGCGCCACGTTTGCTGCGGGACGCCGGACCGTCGCATCACCTGCCCTCTCCTTCTGGAGTGCCTCAGGAGATGCGGTTTTCAGTTCTTACCAAGGGAGACCCCTTTATTGCCTCCCAATTGCTAGCGCGGTCTTCGGCGTGACAGGCGTTACCACACACGTGAAACACAATGTTCGGGGCCGGGGGGTGGGTCGGGACACACGACGCACAGCTGGGGAGCGGCCGCTGTTCGGCTCGCAGGTATCTCATTTTAAGCATGAGCCTGAGCGGGTGCTCAGGCGCTGAAGCGCGGCTGGACGCCGGGGAGAGCTGGCTGCCGCCCGCCCGCAAGAGAGGTCTGGCGAGACGATTTACGGGCAGGGTCAGGTAGAGGAGCTGACACAAACGGGTGAGGGAGGACGGGTGCCAGCCCACAGGCTTATTGTCGGTCGACATCCAGGGAATGGGGTGGGAAGGTGGGGGGGGAAGCGTGAGTCAAATTCCTTAATAACGTGAATTATAAAATCATTTCCTGTGTTAGGGGTTAGGAAAGAGAGCGAAGGACCCGGAGATCTTCCAAACAGAAAACAGCTTTTGTTAAGGCTTTTGGCCTAAGGAGTTTGGGGGGGGTGGGGTGGGAAGGGAAAGTGCTGGCACATTTTTGGCTGAAAGCCTCAGACAACATATTTTTTATTCTAGTCTTTATTTTTCAAAATAAAATCATGGTGAGGCAGCAACAAAGAGGGGGGAAGAAGGTGAAATTAGGGGGAACAGTACCCAAGTATTTCCCCCTTCTTTCTTTCCCTGCCATTAAACACAAGGGTCTCCTTTATTATATACAGTAGCGGGATTAAGCCAGCGGCCCAAAGGCTAGGAATGCAACGAGATACTTTTATACTTATTGATCCTTTTTTTTTAGGGAGATTGTTTTCATGAAAGTTTAATTCACCTTTTTTTAGCTTTTGAGTCTAACTGCTACACATTTTATTCCGCTTCTTTGTGAAATGCTAAATCCATCGGTAGGTTTTAGTTTTCCTGGTGTAACTTTTCAGAAACTGTATATCTGCATAGCAACCCCACTGCAGGCAGCTTATGTCACGGTATCGCATGTCAGAAAGATGAAAAGAACTCCAAATCTGAGCTGCTCCACAAACTTATGTCCCTCATTCTTGGACATATATCTTCTGTACTTAATATAAGTGTCAGGAAGGCAATTTCAAGGCCAGAGAGGTGCAAAGTTTTATCTCAGAGATGACAAAAAAAAAAAAACACACCCCACACATGACCTCAGTTCAGCCTTGTGCAGACAATCAAATGAGAAACAAAGATTGTCTTTTTCCTCCTCTCCCCACTCCCCCCCGGCCCCCACCTCCCCATGTCCCTGTTGTCTGCTTCCAACTGCAACTTGAGCCTGGATCCCGAGCCCGGTGTCCAGATTAGAGATTGTTGACTCAGATTTAGTGGTGAAACTTGAGCCAGGCCCTGTTGATGGCATAGCCTTGAAGGAGCAGGTTTACTTCAAGCCAAAAAAGAGATTACATGTCAGACGAGAGCCTGTCTTTTCTTTATCACAAACTTCCTGATCTCCCTCCATTTTAATAGCGTGTGCCCCCCCGCCATGTGCCCACTTTCAATTCCTTCTATAGGGTGTCATAAATCAGGAAATTAGCAAGTGTGTAGCTGCCCTTTGCCACAGGCAGAGACAATGAGCTTGCTGTGTTTTTAACCAGTGGGTAGCACTTAACATAATCAATGGAGAGCTACGTGCAGAAAGGATGAAAAATTGGGTCTTGGTCTGACCACTTACAGGGTATTTCTCATCACCCAGGCAAGCTGCTTTTATGAGAATATGACAAGCCCTGGAAGCTTGCTCTCCATTTTGCAGGAGAGTCATTAAAAGAAATCATTACATGTTTTTTTTTGTTCCTTGGCACACATGCTGCTTTTCCTTGGCTTCTGATTTCATCCATCTTTCAGGCGCTTCGTGCCTTTAGTAATTTATGTGCAAGATTTTTCCAAACCTCCAAATGTTTTTCCATTTGGCAAACTGTGTCCCGAAGCCTCCACAGAATGTAACTGTAGAGTTTTCTTGTACTTCAAAACATGAGCCCTGTTAGCACAAAGATGCATCTAATACTTGTAATCCTGTACATAAAAGCTATAAATTCATATAAGGCAATCAAAGACATCGTTCCTTCTTGTGAGTCTTTACCAGCCTTGTTGCTGTAACCCCTTACTTGATACACAAAAGGAGAATTTCTCTATGAGCATTGTTGTTTTCTTTAACTATAGTTTTTGGAAGCTTTACGGTACCATATGGAGAACTATTTTATTCTGCTGTTGGTAGCTTGCTCAATACTGGCTATAAATTAGATAATTTTCCTTGTGTCTGATAGCCACACGCTATCAGTCCGACACGTTTGCTTTCACAGGAAAACCTAGGAGAATTCGATAGAAAGCGATAACCTTCCCACCATATAGAATTTAATGGAAAATTTTATCCCCACTCTAAGACTTACAAAGGTTGATTAAACAAAAATGTTATGTTTTTCACCCTCCATTAAATTCACAGGTTTGTAGACTGGTTTTTACAGAAGTCTCCTCACCTTGCTCCTGTCCAGCCCCAGTTCTTCTGAGAGGGACACGTGCTGGCATGTACCCCACCCGGGCTTTTCAAGGGCTCCCAAGGGGATTGGGCACTCATGCATTTGGGGGAGTCTTGAGGAGGTCGCCCAGCAGGATGAGCATGGGCTTGAGAAGCAGTTAGGTTGCCATGAGTTGCAATCTGGGCTGCTGCAGCTCTCTTCAGGAATGCAAACCCAAGGGGAGATTGATTAAATGTTTTTTATAATGCAGTCCAGTGAGTGACATCCCCAAAATGGCAGGGTATGTAATCACAAGAAAAGAGATCTTCTGCCATCCATGCTCCATAGGAAATCTCCAGCCATTGAGGAACAGCAACAGTATCTTTTCTTGTATTTGTTTATTTTCTGAAATCCCTAAGTAGTTTACAAGGTTGCACTATAAAACATTTCCATTTGTTGGAAGTCCCAACTGCACTAAGTTCCTGAACTTAGAGTCTGTTTTGCCAGCAGAAATAGGTCCAGATCAGGCCTCACGTATTATTTACACTGAGTTGTGCTCCATCGCTCCTTCTCGGCATGTACTGCCCTGCTTGCCCTGGAAATAAATGCTCAGTGAGACTATAGAATAACTGGTGTGATAAGTTGCTTCAACAATTCTTCACCCAAACTCCTGCACCTAAACTGAATTTACATGGAAAGAACTATGCATCTTTCACTTAAGAAAGGCCAGATCTGATGTCAGCTAGTGCAAATCCATCAATTCCTCCAGAACCAGTCCTGATCTGCCCTGGCACAGGAGAGAGGTGAATCAGAGCAGCGGCGGGGACTTAGTTTTTAAAGAAATGAGGACGCATGCTGAGAGCTTTGACAGTCCAGTCCTGCCTTTGTTTCCATCTGTGTCAATCCACAGTTCCTAGAAGGAAGGGTCAGTGAAATTCTTCCAGCTGACACCACTGTGATGGAGAACAGAGTTAGTCTTCTATATGTTGTTCCTCAGCCTTCCAAACTATGGTGACATTTCTATGAGATGCACATGACATCTGCATTAATAGCAGAAGATGTCATTGTGATCAGCGCGAATCAATTGCTATTGTATCACTTTAAAATAAACTATTCCCTGACTACATCAAATTAAGGGTACTTTATCAGTGTAGGTGTGAGGCACATTTTCTTCTCATAATTTACTTCCTCTTAGGTGACTCTAGATTTTTGTTTACCTTATCGGGTTGATGAAGTAACGCGCTCAATTGTCAACACGCATTAAAAAATAATATCTAGCCATTGAGAGAAAGAATGTGTGGGAACTGTCAAGGACACCGGGAACGCAAGTGTGCACTTTGCCTAGGCTATTAAGCGGCAGCATTTTACCGCTTCCACAGCTCTTTTTTTTAAACTTAGTTTTTGACTGGCTGAGCGCTTTTCCTGCTCTCTCAAACTCCTCTGCATTGCATCCAGTTTGCTCTTCCAGAACTGATCGACTAGTACAGCAGGTCACCACCCCTGCTGAAATCAGCCAACAAGCCGACCATAACCCCAGCAGATGTTTGCGGTTTTATAGGCCAAATGAGAGCCCCGCAGACCAGTGAAATACCAGCACCACAGATGTGGAACCTGGCCACTCGATGCGAGCAACACAAAGCCCCGTCCTGCCCAGCCGGGCTGGGACTTCCAGAGGAGCAGAAGGTCTGAGAGACTAATTAGCCTGCAGAGCCAACACGCTGGCCCATGCTCCATCATTTTGATGGGCGCAAAGTCCTTTAATGAAACACTGCATGAGTGAAGTCAGATTAGGCCCCTCTGTAACTTCACCTCTGAGTCTGGCAATCACCTGAGTTCATAATGTCCCCGAAACGTGCCAGGCAGCTACGCCAGGCTCTGCCACTCACCCCAGCTGGGCCGGGAACGGCCAACCAGCCTCATTACCACAGCCTGCACCGCTCCTCCGCTCTGAATGCAAAATGGGGAGGCAGGCTGGAGCTACAAACGTGACACCACGGAGAAAACTTTTTTTTTTTTTAATTACAGATGCTTCTTGTAAATAACAAGGAAAAGAAAGACCGGCAGCTCTCAGCAGGACATCAGAGAGAGTGAGGATGGCACAGCCAATCCTTAGCTGACCTCTTTTGTTCAAAGCAGGCGTTATTTCTCTGCTGAGAAAGCCATACTTTGTGCTAACCCTGACAAGACGGACCCAGATATTCTCTGCGGTTAACGTTAGCTCTGGAAATCTCCACACCTTTCAGGACGCTTTGGGGCATGGATTGCCACTGGAGCATCGGGAAGGTGCGGTCTGAAGAAAAGGTGGGGAAAAAAATGCATATTGAACACACCACGAGGCAGAGGCTTCAAACCTGTGTCCATGTCGTTGCTGACACAACACGCATTTTCCCACGCACCCTTTCTGATGCTGAATAATTTAAGATGAAATTGAGCCCTTTCACGTTGCGGTGTTGGGAATCAGAAGGAGGGCAGCACCAGGGATGCTTTTTTAGGAATTTCTGCAGCGCATGCTTCCGCCTTGTAGGGATGAGCCCACAGCCCGGGCCGGGCTGGGCTAGGGCCCGGCCTGCCCGCCT
>NW_010540666.1:0-2844 GCF_000687285.1 Phaethon lepturus
AATTTTAAAATTATTTTTAAAAATTAATTATTTTCTAATTTTTTTAATTCACTTTTTAAAGATAATTTTTTTAATGGAGAGGAAAAGCTCAGTGGCGCAACGATCCACAGGCAGGAGTGATTCTGCAGGATGCGACTGTACCCCCTGCCTGGGTTTTGGGTGTGACTGGACCCCAGAGGAGGGAGAAGGTGGCCAGGCTGGCTCAGGGTCCCAAATACAGCTGCTGGGGGCCCAGGTTTTGGCGGCCTCAGCTGCTGGTGCCCCAGTTTCTGCTGCCCTGGGGTTGGGATGTGGATGAAGGGTGTCTTGCTGCCTTTCCACCCATGGGAAAGGAGATGTCCCCAGAGCGAACCTGGGGGAGGCAGAACCCCGGCAAGACACTGGCTGCTGAAACCATGTCAGCCCTCGGACCCGTCTCCCAGGAGCTGCAGATCCTGGCTCTTGGCAATGAAGGACCCCTGGCGAGGCTCAGTTGCAGAAGCAGAAATGTTCCTGCTCCTCATTCAATGTGAAATAATTGCCTGAATCCACATGAGGAAATCCTCTCCCTGGAGCAACGCTGGGTATATGACAGAAGGCCTGCTCCACTGCTGCCAAAGATAGAGCAATTTATCCTCCTCTTTGCTATTTCCTGCAGTAGAAAGCCCCGAATTTCTTCCAAGACACGACAGCGGTGTGTATTAGGACATGATGAGGAAAGAAATTGGCTGGGGTGGTTTGGATTTTTTTTATTTGGGCCATCGCGGGGCTGTAGAGATGTGTCAGCGATTTCCGTGACCTCATCCCCGCTCTGCCGTCGTTGACGTTGTTGGTGCTGTAACCCTGCCCGTAAGGTGCTGCTTGCAGAAGCGGCACGTAGAGCAGAAAGTTGTCCTTTGTCTTTCGAGCAAACTGGAGAAAGAAATGACATAAGCTGGCTCCCCAGCTCTGTCAGATGGCCAGGTATTTATATACCAGCGTAACATATATGTGTATGTATACATATATGTATAGCTACAACCGTGTATGAAAATATGAATATATACATATACGTGTGTACATATATATGAGACAGAGGTTTCAGATGTAGGTCAGTGTACCTATAATTATCATAGGCTCCTTCAGCGAAAATGATCATACACATTATTGTCTTTATTATAGATAGACTGACTGAAAGTACATTTTACTTCTTTTTTTCCCCTTTCATTTCTCTCTTGTTTTACTTTTGTGGATTGTTCCTTCTTTTCCTCTCTTATTTTTTCCCCTTCCTGTTTAAATGTATTGGATAATAAATGGAGACTAAAAATTCCTTTGCAGCAATGGTTTTGTGAGATGTACTTAGGGAGGACGAAAGTCTTTTGAATGTTTGTATATAATGGAGATGCATCCCAGCATGTGCTCTGGGTCCCTCGCAGCAACGTTCATCCCACGTCTCGGCAACTTGACACATGGATACCACTGTGCTTACATGATGTGTTACGGCGGCACGGTGTGCAAGCACGCATAGAAACACGCAGCTGAAAAGAATGCTGAAAATAGTGTAAATATTTGTTAGCATAATTGAAATCAATGCATACAATTCAACACAAGCATGTTTTTGCATGGGTATGTGTGGTTTATTTCTATATGTATCAGCCAGCCTTCCTACGAGTGCATGTGTGTGGGAGGAAAGCATATGATTATGGATTTGCATAACATCCTGCATGAATGTAGACTGAAACTGAAAACGTGGAGGGAGTTATACAATCTATTTTTAAAGTCTGCATTGCTGCAAATGTTGCTTCATCAAGCTTTTATCATAGCTGATTAATTATGTAGAATGAATGACGATGAGTCCTCGCCTTCTCTTCCATCTCTGCGCTGTAGAAGAAATTTAAGCAAGCTGTTTTGGGACACTCGCAAAGAGGTGTTTAGGCAGACAGCGGAGTGAGTACCACAACTTTATTTTTTTATCCTCCGGACATCCTACAGATAACAGTATCTCTCCTCATGCAGGATTATTGATCTCCGTGGCAGGAATGAAAAATGAAAAGGTCAATTTTTAAATGTCAACAGGGACCATTTGCTACGACAACGGCTAACATAGGAAATGCGTGCCCTTGCTTTTTGCGAAGATCTTCGTTATATGAACAATATTGATCTGCTGTGGGAAGATCTTGTTTTCCTATCTTTTCATCTTCATACCACTTCTGTTCAGAGCTTTCAGAAGAAACCCACTATTAATTTTGGTAGCTCCCTACCTCCTAATTTTCTTTTTTCCCAGCATGTGAGGCACTTGTATCTGGCCACCTCAAACACGGTCCCCAGCTGTGCTGGCAGCGTGCGCTTTCCAGCACGGCTCCCGGTGGTGGGGGCTTGGCTGGAGGGCACCCTCCCCACTGCAGCACCCCAGCCCCTCCTTGCAGCCCCCAGATGGTTTCGGAGGGTGCCAGCACAGGACAGAGCCCCTACAGCTGTCATCATAGGTCCAGGCTTGGCCGCAGGAGATCGAGGTGGGACAGAGGATGCTGATACAGTTGGGTGCAATCAGATGGGGAAAAGGGGCAGCAGGGTATGGGGAGTTAGATCACATTTATTGGGGAAAATGAAGAATGGGTGTGGGGGTGAGAGCCTGGCAGACAGGGAATCTGAGCAGTCCCGGGACTGACAGCCCCACAGCTTGGGAACATAGGGACAGGGGACTGCCCCACCCTGACATCCACGGTATGACAATTATAGCTGCATCATGATTCAGATAATAGAGTGCCTCAGTGTTGCCAAGCATTTTGATTTTCATGGGAACTTCCTAATAGCTGTCATAAAAACCTCACTTTTGGAGTTAACCTGTTACACAAAAGTCCTTCCTTCCTTCCTTCCTTCCTTCCT
>NW_010540667.1:0-1074 GCF_000687285.1 Phaethon lepturus
CCTATTCCCCATTCAGCTGCTCGGCGCTGCTCTGAAAAAAATACTACTTTGCCCTGCATGGAGCTGCCCCAGAGATGGAACCTTTGCAGTTAAAAGCGAGTCGTGCATAAATTAAATCAGGTTAACAAGGCCAGTGGAAGGTCGCCTTATTTTTCGCCATGGCCCCTTTCCAGTTTTCAGTGGCTGTCCCTAAGTTATTTTTTGGGGGGTGTATCTTTTTGTAGAAGGCTTGAAGGGAATGCTTTGGGCATGCAGCAATCGCTTGGGGCATATAGGAATTGCTTGGGGCATATAGAAAATGATTTGGGCATATATAGGAATCACTTTGAGCATATAGAAAATGCTTTGGACATGTACAGGAATCGCTTTGGGTGTATATAGGTATCACTTTGGGCATATAGGAATCACTTTGAGCATATAGAAAATGCTTTGGACATGTACAGGAATCGCTTTGGGTGTATATAGGTATCACTTTGGGCATATAGGAATCACTTTGAGCATATAGAAAATGCTTTGGACATGTACAGGAATCGCTTTGGGTGTATATAGGTATCACTTTGGGCATATAGGAAATGCTTTGGGCACACAGGAGTAGGTTTGGGCCAGGGAGGAATCGGCTTTGGGAGGTGAGCCGCCCTGCTGCGCTCATGGCCCCTCGTCTGCAGCGTCACACGCCTGCGCCAGGCTCAGGTGGGGGGACGCAGGCTGGGTCGCTCCCTCGCTGGGGACGATGGGCACGAAGCCGCCGGCCGTCACGGTACAGCTGATGGGATGCGATGAAGCCGAGCCTCACGGCGACTCGGTTTTCTGGCCTGCGTCGAAGGGCCGCACGTAGAACAGCCAGCCATGGAAAGGAGGGAGGGGCAGAATGTGAAATGAATCCATTGAAAACGGGGTTATACTGAAAACCTGATTCTCACGTCTTTTCCCAGAGTTACTTTTACTGTTTCACTGTGAGCACAGGCCCGGTTCATACTGAGGCTCAGCACATGCCTCGGTTCCGAGATGGAACCCAGCCAGGCGTGAGGGTGGGTTTTGGGGCGACAAGGCCGGCATTTTTGCCGCCAAACCCCC
>NW_010540668.1:0-1342 GCF_000687285.1 Phaethon lepturus
ATCTTGTTTAATTAAAACAAAAATTAAACTTTTTTTATCTTCCCAAATCACGCCAATCAACTCATAGCAGATAAGCATTCTAATCTGTACTGTGTCATGTTTGTTGAGAGGATTTTTTAAAATTCAATAAATTTCAAGTAAAAGTTGCTTTGAGAAGGTTTACATTGCATAACCATCCCGTAAACAGAATGTGCTTAAATGGCGAAAAATGTAAAACTATTATAAACGCTTGTCTTTAACTTTGGAGAGAAGTGTGTGTGTGCATACATACATGTGCATACACACATACTCACTCCTATGTGACTTCTTAAAACAGCTAGGGAAAAAGAATTATCCAGAACTCTCTGGACACACACATTTTATAAAGTTCGACAGAACCTAATAGGAAGGTAAACCAGAAGAGAGTATACTAAGCATACTGGAAAAGTATATTAAGTTCTTCTACAGTATCTATCAAAATAAATAAATAATTCTTATAGCAAATCATCCAACAGAATTCGATGGCAGGGATAGAGTTTCCTTTCAAATTCTACAGGCCTTTGCCACATGGAAGACTAGAAATCAGCCCTCTTCTTCTGCAATATGGTAGCTACCTGCCAACTGCAACTTCTTCCGCTGGGGAATACATTAAGTTGAAATACTAGAAAAAAGAAAGCAGTAAAGAAGTTTAAAGATGTACATACTACTGCTGAACTGGAAATCAAAGCCACTTGAGAAAGGAACGCTTAAAATCGCCCTGCTGTTAACTTCTTGGTTGTCTCATCACATCCTCAAATGCCCCTTCAAGCCCCACCTGCGCTTACAGGGTGTATCTTAACCTGCCTCCAACCTCACCAACCACTTCCCAACTCCGGTTGAAGCAAAGCTTCGTACGTGTACAAACGTTAATAGTCTATACTATGTGCTGGCAATCAGTCCCTTACTACCAATTCTGATCCAAACTAAAGACGCTTCTGGATCACCACAGCCTGTCACTCATGCTGTAAATGCCATACTACAAGCCTGGCCTCCTAAGACAACTCTCAAGAGCATACAGTTAACCTAAAGCTAAGTATGCAAGCACAGCCAAAGGCAGAGATGGAGCCTCTCTTCCAAAAGCCCACCACTAGGTACACCCAAGAGGGTCTCCTCATGCACTTTGGGAGATAACTACATCCCGACAACATGGATGTTGCTGCATTGATGACTGCTGCTAATCTTAAAAATGAAGCATTGCCAATCCCTGTAACTGAGCTAACATGATCAGCTAGGTCTCAAGAACATCCTAAATGATCCTGCGATCAATGCCTTACACATTTTTAACGTAAAAAATGTAACAGTCATCTGATAAAAAAGTATGGTA
>NW_010540669.1:0-1083 GCF_000687285.1 Phaethon lepturus
AGGCCGTGAGCACTACCCGCAGGAGAGGAGGCAGCACTACAGAGGCGCCGCCACCCGGGCCTTGCAGTGCTCGCTCCTTCCCTTCAGGGGACGGTGCTGCGCGCGAACGACGGCTCAGCATTGTTCTCCTCCCCGACCCCCAAATCCCTTCTTCTCCGCCGGGAGAGGGAACCGGGAGGGAGGACAAAGTCGGGAACAGCGCATAATTGCCCGCAGCGCCGGCCGCTTTGCCGGGTGTCCCGCCATCGTTGCTTTTCCCTGAACTTGCCCTCGCGGTATGCCTGCAGCCAGCCATCGAAGCCCACCGGGGCCGGCCTGGAGCTGCGCGTGCCAGCTCTCCCGTCCCACACCTTCGCCCCCATCCGCCTCAGCTCCTTTGGCCCGCTGTGAGCCCTGCTGAGCGCACCCATGGGCCTCGTCCCACTGGGCACCGTGCTCCCGCTGTCCCGCATCCCCTGCTCACAGTTAGTGGGTCTTTCATGTCTCACTTCGCCTAAAAATCCCAAGTATTATTTGACTGAAGGTATTATTTGAGGGTCTCATCCTCAAATTTACACAAAGCGTTACTGCTTTTTGATTGCAATGGGCTTGGTTTGGAGACTGAGTGGTATTTACAGAACAGCGCTGCCGACTTTGCTGCCCGCAATCCTGAGTCCAGCAGAATGGCCTGCTTCTGGCCGCCACATTAGCAACACCGTATGGCGGAAAACAAGACACCAGGATCCAGCAGAAAACTCAAAGCAAGAAGAGAACGGGAGTTACAACACGACAGTGAGGAAAAACCACGGCTCGATTTAAATAATTGCATAATATTAGGATTTAACTTATAAATGTTTACATTTGTGTGATTTGATTAACGTCACGTTTGATTTCCTTAAAGCCACTGACAAGGTACTTTAAAACACGAGATTAACGTCTACCAGCGATACTCGACAGGCAAATCCTCTCCTCGGTGCCCCGAGTGCCCCCAGCCCGGGAAGGTGGGCACTTCATGCCCCCCGGCCGATGAGAGCTCCCCCCTCCCCGGCGAACGCCCTTTCTGTCCCGCAGCTCCCCCGCCACGGAGGGCCCTTCCCCTCCTCC
>NW_010540670.1:0-1461 GCF_000687285.1 Phaethon lepturus
CGGGAGCTTCCCGAGGTCTGGAAGAGGCTCAGCCCACAAGTGTCCACGAAAATTTCTCTCTGGGGTGTAGGATCCTGCCAGCCCCACGGCCGAGCACAGACCTCTCCGGCTCAGCCACCACCCGTTTCCAAATCTTCAAGGCAGTGCTTTATCTCCACCCCACAAAAACCATTTCGCTTGATGTCTCCGGGAATGAACCCCAGCCAGAATTTAGCCATTGCTAAAACCCGAGGCACGTGTCTAAGGCGACGCAGTCCGTCAGCCACCTCACCAGGCGGAGGAGGGCAGAGGTGTAACCCCTCTCGCCGCGAGGTTACTGCTATTTTTCTGGAGAAATACATTTTTTGCAAATTTTTACGCTGTCCCCCTCACTCGGGATGAACGGAGGGCTCGGGGCGATCCAGCTTAAGGTCATCGCAGGGGCTGCATGCTCGTGAAACCAGAGGGATTTGTGCCACCACGTCAGGGAGAAGACGACATCCCTCCCACCTCCTCCGCCAGCCACCGCCGGTGGGTTTGATCTGCAGATCTGGGTTTTGAAACAGGAGAATTTGAGAGGCATTTCCTTCCCATCTTTCACACACAACAGTGAAGGGAAGTGCCGGGCTAAGACCTTGATGCAGCAGAAGGGCAAGAAAACCTACGTGCTTTTATGCGAGATTAGGGCAAACTTAGTTGTGTCTTAAGCTACTAAAGGCTTATAAAAGCCCCGAAGAATAGACTGCACGCCTTGGAAAAACCTCCCGGGCTTCGCTAAGAAAAGTCAATTTAAAGTCAGAACGCAGCCTGCCTGGGTAGAGATCCATGCGCTGCAAACAGCAAGCCTGGCCTGCCCGGAGAGGAGACTTTGGGGAGGGGGAAAAAAGGGGTCTGGGTCCCCTGCCCAGGGCAGCACCGAGCCGTGGTCCAGCTCTGCTCGCCCAGGAGCAAACGCCTGGAGCGATGGGCGTGAATATAAAATGCCACCAACTTCTCAGATGGAAAAGGACTTTATTAGACATCTTAGCATCACAGCATCGCCAAGGACTGGTTTCAGGCAGCGCGTGGAAGCCGCGGAGCTGGCCCCCGGGCCAGCAGCAGCCCCGCTGGGGATGCTGCGGGCGGTACCCGCCTCCCTCAGCCCCGATTTGCTCCCAGCTGAGATTTTTTCCCCGCTCCCGGGGGGTACCGAGAGCCTTCCCTCGCCCCTGCCTTCCCCGGTTCACCACCGCACCCGTTCCTCCTTCAGCCCGACAGCAGCGCTTACCAGGAGTGGCTGCTTTTCCCAGATAAATAGCTTAATTAGCTTTCTATTGACTCAGGCAAACACGCTCCTCAGGCAGCGGCCAGCAGAGGAGAAGCAATAAAGCCCCACGCCACGGGCTGCCAGACCGGGGGGGTTAAACAGGTCTTTGCCCCATCTTGCCCCATGGAATCGCAGCTTGGCCGAGAAGGGCAGATCCAGCCCCAGGAGGGGCTTCT